>NW_025786496.1:0-4342 GCF_021130785.1 Homalodisca vitripennis
CCAAAAAAAATGGGAAATTTTTTCAAATAACTAATGAGAAACCCCTCATCCTTAATAGAAAAGCTTTTTCCCAAAAAAGCAAGACAAAAATTTTTATTTCAACCAAATAATGAGAAACCCTCAACCTTTAAAAGGGAAAAGCTTACCAAACATCAAGTCCCAAAATTATTTTAAAATAACTAAAGATGAAAACCCCTCATACCTTAAAGTACGCTTTCCCCAAAAAGCAATACAAAATGTATTTTACAACTAACAACTGATGAAACCACTATACCTTTTAAAAATACGCTTTCCAAAAAGCAAACCAATAAATTTATTACAAATAACTAATGTGAAACCCCTCATACCTTTTAAAAGGCATTTTCCCCAAAAAGCAACCCCAAAAAGTATTATTAAAAATAACTAACTGAAAAACCCCCTCATACCAAAGTCAGTTTCCCAAAAAGCAAGTTCCCAAAATGTATTATTTCAATAAATAACGATAAACCCCTCATACCCCAAAAAGTACAGCTTACCCAAAAAGCAAGTCCCAATTTGTATTTTTTAAAATAAAAACTGATGAAACCCTCAAACCTTAACGGGACAGGGTTCCAAACAATGCAATCCCAAAAAGTATTTTAAACTAACTAATGGGTGAAACCCTCTACCTTAACGGGACAGTTTTTTAAAAATGCAATCCCAAAATGTATTTTTACAACTAAAAATGAGAAAAACCTCAACCCCTTTAAAGGGACAGCCTTTTTAAAATGCAATCCAAAAAATTTTTTACAAATAATAAATAAACCCCTCAAACCTTAAAGTAAAAGCTTACCCCAAAATGCAAGAAAAAAATGTTTTTTTACAACAAAAAATGATGAAACCACCATACCTTAACAGTACAGTTCCAAAAAATGCAAAATTTCAATTGTATTTTACAATAAAAAAAAATGATGAAAAAACCATACCTTTAAAAAGAGCTTTCCCAAACCCTGCAATACAATATTTAAAAATTTTTTAAAAAAAACTAACTGATGAAAAACCCCTATCCTTAAAGTACGCTTACCCCAAAAACAAAAATATGTATTTTTTCAACAAAATAACTGATTAAACCCCCCCTACCTTAAAGGGAAAAGCTTACCAAACATGCAAGTCCCTATTTTATTTTTTACAAAAACTAACTGATTTAAACCCCCAAAAACCTTTTAAAAGGGAAAACTTACCAAAAATGCCAAATCAAAAATGTATTAAATTTCAACTAACTAACAAAAAAAAACCCCCCATAAATTTAAATTTCAGCTTTCCCAAAATGCAAGTCAATATGAAATTTTCAATTTTAAAACTGAGAAACCCCTCATACCTTAAAGTAAGCTTAAACCCAAAAAGCAAGGGCAATTGTATTATTTAAAAATAACAAAAAGATGAAAACCCCTCATACCTTTTTAAAACAGCTTTCCAAAATGAAGACAATAAGTATTTTTACAACCAATTTTAATGATGAAAAACCCCTAAAACCTTAACTAAAAAGCTTACCAAACATGCAATCCAAAATGTTTATTACAACTAAATAAAATGATAAATACCTACCTTAATATAAAAAGCTTCCAAACATGCAAGTACAATTTATTAATTTTTTAAATAACTAACTGATGAAACCCCCCATACCTTAAAGTACAGCTTTCCCACAAGTCCCAAAATGTATTTTAAAATAACTAAAATATGAAACCCCTCATACCCTTTTAAAGGGGGAAAAATTTCCCCAAAAAGCAAAATCAAATGTATTATTACAACCAAAAATGATGAAAACCCCCTCATACCTTTTTAAAGTACAAAATTCCCCAAAAATGCAAGTCAAAATTTTTTTTTTACAACAAAAAAAATGATGAAAAAAACCCCCATACCCTTTAAAGACAGCTTACCAAACATGAAGGCCCAAAAATTTTTTATTAAATTTAAAAATAACCTTTTTATTAAAACCAAAAAATCCCAAAAAAAACAAAACCAAAAAACCCCCCCCAAAACCCATTCCCCAAACCCAAAATGTATTATTAAAAATAACAAAAATGAAAACCCCCCCTCCTTTATACCTTCCCCAAAAAGCAATCCCAAAATGAAAAATTTCAAAACAATTTAGAAACCCCCTCAAAACCCAAAAAACAGCTTAACCCCCAAAAATCAAGCCCCAAAATTTTTTAAAAATTTTCAACAACAACTGAGAAACCACCATCCCCAAAAAGTACCGCTTTCCAAACAGCAAAACCAAAAAAATTTTTAAAAAACAAAAAAACTATGAAAAACCCCCCCTACCTTAAAGACAGTCCAAAAAATGCAAATTTTTAAAATTTTAAAATTTTTAAAAACAAAAAACTGAAAAAAACCCCACCCAATTTCCTTAACGGGACAGCTTACCAAACTGCAAACCCAAATGTTTATTAAAAAAACTAAATTTTATGAAACCCTCTACCCTTTTAAAGGGAAGTTCCAAAAATGCAAAAAACAATATGTATTATTAAAAAAAACTAACAAAAAACCCCTCAAAACCTTTAAAGGGGGCCCTTACCCCAAAAAGCAAAGGGCCCCAAAATTTTTTTTTTACAACTAACTAACTGATAAACCTCTACCTTAAAAATACAGCTTACCAAAAAAGCAATTCAAAATTATAAATTTCAACTTAAAAAGAATTTAAACCCCTCAAACCTTAAAGTTAAAAAAAAAAAAAACTTACCAAAATCAAGTCCCAAAATTATTATTTCAACAACTAACGATGAAAAACACCATACCTTAATAGTCAGCTTACCAAACATGCAATTCCCCCTTTTTAAATTTTTCAACTAAAATTGAAAAACCCCTCATACTTAACATTTCGCCCTTCCAAAAATCAAGTCAATAGTATTAACAACTAACTAACTAAAAAACCCCTCATACCTTTAAAAAAAACACTTCCAAAAGGGAAGGGCCCAAAAATTATTATTTAAACAAAATAACTGATAAAAAACTCTACCTTTAAAAATACAGCTTTTTCCCCAAAAAAGCAAGTCAAATTATTATTAAACCAACTAAATGATTTAAACCCCTCATCCCCTTAAAGGTACAGCTTACCAAACAGCAAGCCAATTGTATTATTACAATAACTAATTTTTTTAAAAACCCCCCATACCTTTAAAGGACAGCTTACCAAACATCCAAAAACCAATAAGTATTAAATTTCAACAAAAAAAAATGATGAAACCCTCTAAACCCTTTAAAAAACGCTTACCAAAAATGGGAAGTCCCAAAAGGGTTTTTAAACAAAATAATGATAAACACTTTATTCCTTAAAGTAAAAGCTTACCCAAAAATTTCCAAATAAAAAATTTTTTATTTTTTAAAAATAACTGAAAAAACCCCCATACCTTTAAAGTACAGCTTCCAAAAATGAAGTCAATAAATTTTATTAAATAACTAACTGAAAAAACCCCTCTACCTTTAAATACAGCTTCCCAAACTGCTCCCCAAAAAGTATTATTCAACTAACTAATGATGAAACCCAAATTTTCCTTTTAAAGTAAAAGCTTCCAAAAAATGCAAAATACAATAATTTATTACAACTAACAACTGATGAAAAACCCTATACCCAACTTAAAAGCTTACCAAAAATTCAGGGCCCAAAATGTATTTTTTCAACTAACTAACTGATGAAACCCCCAACCCTTTAAAGTACAAACTTTCCAAACATGGGAAGTCAATATGTTTTATTTTAAAAAACTAACTGATAAACCACCTTCCAAAGGGGGAGCTTACCAAACAAAGCAAGCCAAAAATTTTTATTTTAAAAATAACTAACGATGAAAACCCCCCTACCTTAAAGGGGGAAAATTACCCAAAAATGCAATCCCCAAAAAGTATTATTACAAATAAATAAAAGATGAAAACCCCTCAAACCCTTTTAAAACAGCTTACCAAACAAACAAGTCCCAAAAAAAATTAAAAAACTAAAATAATGATGAAATCATCATACCCTTTTAAAGAAAAGCTTACCAAAAATGCAAGTCCCAAAAGTTTTTTACAAAAACTAACGAAAAAAACCCCATACCTTTAAAGTACGCTTACCAAAAATGCAAGTCCAATATTATTTTAAACTAAAAAACTGATGAAACCTATACCTAAAGTACAGCTTCCCCAAAATGCAAGAAAAATAAATTTTTTTACAACTAACAAATGGAAACCCTCAACCCAAAAAAAACAGCTTACCAAAAAAACAAGTCCCAAAATGTATTTTACAACAACTAACTGGGTGAAAAACCCCTCATACCTTAACGGGAAGCTTTCCAAACAGCAAGTCCCAAAAAATTATTATTACAAAATAACAACTGATGAAATCACTCAA
>NW_025786497.1:0-16093 GCF_021130785.1 Homalodisca vitripennis
AACTAGCTGTAGAATGTATCTTCTTGTTCATATTAAAAATAAACATGAAAAGATCTTTTAGTAATTATTAAAGGATTATGGTTGGTATATTGTTTGCTAAAAAAAAGGATGGCTCCATATTTTATTTTTTCTAAGCTTACATATTTTATATTTTAGGGCTTTGCCTTACCACTACAACGTTCATAAAAACCTATCAGATCCAGTCTTGACTTAATAGGGTTATTATGTTATCATAAAACTCATGGTAGTCCTTTTTCAAGACTTGATTTGAGATCCTTGATGGGTGATCCTATTTCCTTTGTTTTTATCGATTATTCTGTTCTTGTTAGGCTTGGAAAATTATCAACTGACAGAGCTTCAATTTTTTAGTTTTTTCGTTGGGGAGAGATAGAGGTTGCCAATCTTCCTGACAAAATTCAATTTGACTGTTATTGTTCCATCTGGAACATACTGTAAAGCCACGGAGGTCATTAACAAATGGGTCAGACTCCTTTGCCCGGTCTGATGCTTTTGTAAAAAAAATGAGTTTCAAAGTTTTTGGATATATTATCGGTTTAGATACGAATCCACTTTGTCACTCCGATGGATCTTTCATGGCTTGCCTACTCACATTTATATTGTCTTGTGGTACATTTATTTTCACGTTTTTTAACTTTCGCTCCATAATAGAGTAGCATAGAATCTGCCTCCATCTGGGTATGGACCACTTCAAGATATTTTAGTTCCACACTACCATTATTTGTGCCACGAATAGTGCAACCCCCAACGCCTTTGATAGATTTGTGCTTGTGTTCTGGTAGGAAAACCCATCGACTGGTACAGAATCAGTTAAGTCTTTCCCCTTCTGGCAAATGAAAGTTGCGCGGGAACACAGAAAAAACTTGTAAACTACTTTAAGCTCAAAATCATTACGAAGTCAGGCCACCTCCTCAGTTTCGTTCCAAAGGAAACGCAAAAAGCCTTCATGCGTGCCTAAGTTGTTGGATTGCAACATTGTGTACGGATAAAGTTTCATCTTATAATACAGCGCCGATGCATTCGATCATAGGAGACAACCAAAAGGCCTTGTTAAATCCATAGTGAATGTTATGTAGTTTGATGTTTGCTTTGTCTATCTTCTTTCTCAAGTCTCGCTAAATCTTTTTTCGCGCAAACATCGTGCTTCATAGTCTTCCCTACTCAAATTTCCAGATTTAAATGGACTCATACACTTGTCGCCGGCATCTGTCTTTGGCTTGAAAACCAAGCTATAAGGTATGATGGAAACAAATGGTGGTACATACAATGAGGACTGGAGATGGGACATTTTTCTGAGACCAACCCTCCTCCTTTTATAAAAATAAGTAACGCTGTCTTTCAGATTTCCAGTTCTGTTCTTCATACATTTTACTCGTCCTCTTTTCTTCCTACAATAATGGGACTCCTCATCTTCCATAATCAAACTTCCACACACCCCCATTCCCTCCTGCTTCAACCTCTCACTATCCCCCTGCAACTCCCCCACTATCATCGAAGCCTCGACTACAGACTTTAGGTAAAATAGAAAAGAAATCCTCCAACCCCTCAATTTGGGAACAGAACTTTATTGGTTTCTTAGGTTTTGGCTCTATCAAAGTCTCCATCTCTATATTTTTCGACCAATGTTCATCCACAGTATCTTTATTTAAGTATCACGATTATCTTCAGCGTGCCAATGAACCGCCATCCATTCTTCAATCGACAGTGTATTTTTGAAACATTGTTTTGCCAAAACTCTTACAACATCTATTCTCCAAACATTTTTCGCAAGTAATACTTGCAAGAATATAGTCCTCCGGCTTTTTGCATTATATTTTCGTCCCTGGCCCCTAAGATGTTTTAGATTTTTCTGTCAAAATATTTACTCAAATCATTTTTTTTCCCACTGGCCCAATCAAGTTTCCAAAACTGTTCCAAAATTTTGCACTCTCTCATTTTCAGTTCAATGACGAACACTTCAGCAAAATATTCTCTTTGCTTTTACATTTTACACCGTAACTTTTATTACCGGCGCATTTTTTTTTTATATTATACCACATACTTACCGTTATAATCTCATCTTTTTCTTTTCACCAGGAATCTTGCCCGACTTCACCTTGGCCTCCTTTCACATTCATTACTCTTCCATTTAGAGTGGTTGTTACTTGCTGGCGTGCCGTTTTTTCGTTTACGCGGTATGTTGTTCACATTATTTCATGTTGTCACTATGAAGATCAGCGAGCCCCTTGTAAACGATTTTCCTGTGAATCTTTCTGATCGAAAGGCTCAACTCTTCAGGGAGGTGTTTCTTGCTCAGGCACGACATCAGGTGTTCACTTAACTTGGGTTAAGTTACCTTCAGGATAACTTCTTCTAGTTCAAGAACGTTGTTAAGGTTTATATCTAGGATTACGTTGTTTTTCAGAGTGAGGTCTTCTTGCTCAGGACGAAAATATCTTTTCCGCAACGGTCACGTTCATTTTATAGTTAGGTTATTCGTCCGCGTCTCACGAAAAAATATACTCCACATTTTCAGATAAAGACTTAAGTTCTTAACAGGTCTGCCTTCTTTTTGAGGAACCTAACAAATGACCACCAGTTTCAGGTACTCTACAATCAATTTGTTGATAAGGAGTTTTGTCACTATTTTATTTAACTTTTGCAGAGGAATCCCGACGTCTTTATCCTCGACATTTGGATAGAGAACCTGTCGACATTGACGACGAAGGTCTCTGGTTGATTGTCAATAGTGTTTAGTACAAGCCAACTCCATAATTCTTTGCACTTCTGACAAATTCTGAAAAAAGTACCCCATGTGTTTTACATTTGTTGTTAAAATACCATGTGTATGTCGTATCTCTCTCCCCCACAACAACATTTTTCACTGTTAGCGGCCTGTTTTTATTACCGAGTAGTCAAAGGCCTACGACTTTATTAGAACGGTTCGGAAAATTACTTAACACGCTGTCTTATACATGCTCTTAAGGAACAACTTTAGTTCTTTTTATACAGTAACGTAAGCATTATTCGGTATTACAAGCAAAGATTTTTAAAATCATGCTAGATTAATTGTACCTAATTAAGGCTATCTAATTCTTATACACCCACAAGTGATCCGCGCTCCCATAACCTCAAAATCTAAAAGACATGCCATAACCTTCTAATACTCCTTACTTATAATAAATAGCTAATTTTAGGCTTTTATAAAATAAACGTTACTCATTAACATATTCAATAAAATATACATTCGCCCTTATCTTTTATATTTTTTAAAGTCGTTCGTGTACAGGGAAGCAAGACCATTCTAATCATTAAACCGTTACAATATCAAACAACACTTACCAGCATGATGTCTTCATATGATATAACAACGGTACTCGATGCCATGTTGGAGGTTACCATGTTTGGCCAACTACAAAAATGAAGTAATGGTAGTTAAGGAGGTTTTGAACATTATAAAAAATCTAAACTCAACGGTATCTTTATGGTAGATACGTGCTTTGCTCATCCAGTTAGAAGGAGTGATTTTTCTTGAACAATCGTTTGGTACCAATATCTCAATCTTGACACCAAAATGGAGAGTTACGAGGTTTGCTAATTAGGGTAACGATATTGGAATATAGGATAAAAACACTCAATAAATAATTAAGAAATTGCATAAGATAATAAACTCATAAGACCCCCCCAGAACAAGATCATCGAACAGGAACATATTATAAATAATTATGAGGCACAACGGGTGAATGTGGTTTACATCATCTATTATGTGATTTTTTATTTACATATATATATATACTCTCTATAACAATATATATATATATACTATGTATATATATTTATATATATATATTTACTTTTTATATTATATATAATAAATATCTATATATAATATCCATTACTTTTATTATATATTATGTAATATTAACCCTTTGGCCCCACGCCCACCGGACGCCATATCGAGACGCCATGTGTAGTTTAGGCTAAATAACTTCCCCCCGGGGACCCGGTCCGAGAAATATTGGTTCATCGCACAGTGTTTATGGCATTAAATCCGACGTTCGATTATAGAGGCCAGTTGGATAAGTCGCGTTTACTGGCTACATAAAATGATATCAATGTACCTAATTTGAGATATACGCAATCTCTGGGCTTAGTTCTTAGATGTATAACGATGTACGGTAGTAAACTTTGCTGACTCTATGTTTTTTTTTTTGTAATGACTAATGCAATCTCATTATTTATGACGTATCATCGTGATAGTTGGGATATCAGCTGGCTTTGTGTATTGCTTTGTTCGTTGTGAGTTACGTGGCTCTTTGTTTGCTGTGAGTTTCGTGTTTCAGATAACCTCTTTTTCAGTGGAAAACTCGTTTTTACATATAATTAGTGTTTTATATTGTGTATAACACAGTATAAAATATAGTGATTCCAGTATATCACAGACATTTCACGATTTGTAGAATTATAGGAACCCCCCAATAGATACTCACGTGCCCATAACTTTTTTGAATTTGAAGGTACCAGTTCCATAAAATTTTAGAGTGTAGATAAATAGTTAGATAAGAATTCCCATCAAATAATCACAGTTTCTAGGGGGTCAATGTTATTTTAGTCAGTTATAAGAGTTTGAAGTGATATTTTTATAAATTTTTTTTACATAATTATATATAAAAAAATTAAAAAAAATAAATCAAGGATTTTTGGATCAGCATTATCTAATGTACATTTAATATGCAGAAACGTTATAACAAACAAAACGTCACAACGCAAATTTGTTTGGTTTTATGTACTTAAATAAAAAAGTTATGATTTTGTTTTATGCTCACCTTACCACTTTTGATTCAAATGGCATTGGGAGTTTTTCGCTAGTACAATTGCAATAGCCACTGGAGTTTGTGGCAGTGACAAAAAAATTCATTCACGGAGTGCAAAGGGTTAAAAATCCTAAATCCCACACAGAATTATTTTACACGTGTTTACAGCTGTTTATATAGATTACTCCGTCTCACATTGGTTATATCAATGGTTATGATTAAGTAATTTTCGTTTGTCAATTTCTGTATAAAAAATGAGGCCACTTCTTTACCCTAGATGCGGCCTACATTCTTACTTCGATTGCTATTATCGAACAATTCATAATATCCTACTTTGGTGGATTCTAATAATTGAGGTTAACTTATATCATATTAAACCGCCGGGGCGGAAAAATCAGAGTCTAGTGCGATTCTTAATTTATGGGAATACGTCCTATATAAACAAAAGTTTATAAGGTTTGATGGAGGTGGGAAATGAGAAACTAACGAAAGTTCTAGTAAATTAATAAACATACAATACTTTTTCAGTAATCCCCTCAATGTTCCTACATCCACGTCTAGCGTCACGTGACTTTTAGTGGTCAACTGAGTTGAACACTCGTGATAGGACGTCATCGGTTTTGCCGCCCCCATCCTTTGCCATATGTAACTGTGAAAAATCAGAAAAGACGGCAGGAATTATGATCAGAAATTACTATTAGTTTTTCTTAATTTTCGAGAAAAAAAAAATTAACTTACGAGTGCATCTGGCCTATCAGCGCGGGCGAGCACCGAAGGTGCTGCCCGCGCTGATGTCAATAAAAGAAACAGACTCTTCTCCATCGAGATAGTACCTATCAGTAAATAATCCAATTCTAGCGGGGCTGATCAAAAATTCAATTTGAAATGTCCTGCAACTGCAAATATGTCAGTTTAAAACACTAAATAAATCTTGAAAAACTCAATAATAGATATGGATCATTTAAACAGAGGACAATTACCAGTTAGTGTGTTGGCGGTTATAGCTACGACAGCAGCACACAAAAAAAAGTGGTTCTGATTTACAACGATACGACACAGATCTACGGTATAAAAACACACCACTCGGACCGCCGACGAACAAATATACTCCTTTTTAAAAATGCCCTGTTCTATACAAAAAGATGACTAATTTAGTTTCGGTTTCAAACACACGTTAAGCTCCTTTCCGTTGCCTACGAAACACTCCGACACACACAATTCCCTAGGGTTGGTTGAACTAGTGGATGGTTGATTTCTGCATTGTAAACTCAATCATTCCATTCCGACACCTACTGAACACGATATCTTGTTGTAGAATACTGACCTACTGGCCCGGAGACAACTCAGATACCAGGTATGCTATCAGGCTGTTCTCTAGTCCCCCGGCCGCAGATACTATTTAAGTTAACAGAATTAATCCAGGACACCGCACACAAACTGAACATTATAACACATTAGAAACTTTACCACTTATCAAATATACCCCCTAAAAATCCGTGTTATTTGTCATATGAAATAGTATTATATAGTTTTTTGTTCAGGAGGTGTGCAGCAGAATAGTTTGGTCACACGTCTCAAAATTCGTGTGATTTTGCCGCCCCGGCGTTTAATTCTTACTGCGTACCTACAAAAAAAAATTGGGTAAATTTAAGATCAGCGTCGATAGCTCTGATCGCCTCGCATAATTTATTGCATACTAACATCAGGTTAACAGATTTCACCCGCAAAAATCGTACTAACCAAAATTGTACACCCAATAAGAGTTAGAACAATTTACTGTTACAAAATAGAATCTTGTACATTACATTTTCATATAAATAACTGTTACAATAACATTACATAATACCAAACATAACTAGGGGCTAGACTTCGATATCAGAATGGAACCTTACAATACTTATAACTTGCCGTAGCTTTATATCAAATACAGCTACCCTGCTTTTGTGAAATTGACGGAAAGAATTCTCCCATAATGTTACATTGAGCCAAACCCACATGTCCGAAGCTACTTCTAACAAATCTGATCATCTTGTGAGAATTTCTTAGCATATTTTCAATCATATTTCCTACGCCATTTTCCCCAATTCTTACAACACATATTAAGTATTTCTTGGTTGTCATATCTACATTAATGATTTTATTATAACTCACTAAAGTTGAAATCATACTGCTCTAAGTTTTAAATTAAAATGTATATATCGGAAATTATTGTCTTTGGCTAAAAATAAATCAAAATATTCGATAATAAAATAATTGAATACACGAGTGTAGGCCGACTTATTAAAGTCTACCCATGTTATCCTTTGCAGAGTAGGACTGACACGCATATAAGCGCGTCTTGCAATGGCATAGTCTGTAGAACTTATAAGTGTTGCGGCCCGTTTATCCTAAATCATACACTCTATCCCAACAGCGTTCCATTAATTCTAACTTATGTAAATAATCAAAAGATCTTGGACATGAAACGGTATCCGCCATGGCTAATATTAAGAATATTATAGAAATAAAAAATTGTTTTTTTTGAATCGCAAATAGTGGGGAACAATTTACATTGGTCGTGTTACTTTTTACATTTTTTGTACTTAGTTATATATACTAGATATACTCGATGTTAACATGGACACGCTGTTGACAAAAATAAACAACTTGCTCCAGAACAGATAATTCATAAGATGCCACAACCATAATCGGATTATGATTTTATTTGATTTAAAATTTTGATACTATCCAAATACGACATTTTGAATATATAGCTATTATGCATAGATATTATTGCCAGCTCCATTATTTAAACTGGAGTTGTCCATTACCAGCTGTTATTTCGTTTATCGTAGGGTAAAGGTGACTTATTCGGCTTGTGCAAACGATACAAGAACCATGGCGATGAATATGCACATAATCAAAGATGTTATTTATACTATCAGTGAAGCAATGTTCTCAATGGTTACATGACAATGCTCCCTTGCTCCTTTAAAACGAAATGGGCCGATTTGTTATTGACGAGATGAAAACTAGCAATAAAGATGGGAAATTCAAATTGTGTTTGTAGCTGCAAGCAAAGTAAGAACAAACACAACGTTCTAGAGGAGACTTGTTTTAAAACATTCTAACTTAGTTATTAAGAACATAATGAAACAATGAGGCATTATAATTCTAGTTGAAATCAGACAAACTATTTATGTTTATTTATTTATGAATACACTATTATCATGTATATTAAATTTTAATATTTCCTTTTATATGAATTTTTGTATTATGAATATACTTTTTGACGTCTATCACTTGCTTCACTTATAGATATGATTTTAAATGCCTAAACATGAATTCAGGTCCGCATTCTCTACTTCAAAATTAAGTTTCTAAGTTAAAGCGTTTTTCGGGGAAATAAATTTCATAAATTAATAATCATGTGGTTTTGTAATTGACTGCTTAGGTGGCAAAAGAAGCCAGTGACGGTCTTTGTTTCACACGTAGTAAGTTTTCTTCTTGGAAAATACATAAAGGAAGTAACATGTTAATATTTTGTTTTAAATATATCACATTATCTATTATCTTATAATTTGTAACTTATTTTTAACCATTTATACAATTACATTCTAAGTATGAAAAATGAGGCAAAACCATATGTTCGATGAAATATGCTATTTGCGTTATCTAGTTCCAAACATTTTTGCATTTAGTCTTTTGGATGGTTCATGAATATGGATCATTCGAATCATTCTCCGATTGAGTAGGTGGCCGCTTATTTTAATGCAGCCCAATGCTCCTACAAACTTCAATTAGTTGGCATGTGTTAGCCCACTCCGTTATCAGATTAAGTAGGTACTAGTGTTAGTAACAATCACCAACTCAGTATAAACCATGATTGTACTCTTATTATGAATAAATTTAAATAGTAATGGTAATAGCACAACAACAATTTTAAAAACTAATACCAATCTACTTTATCTCTACAAAAAAAGTTAATAGTTTATTTTTATTTTAGTGCCTGTTTGTAAATAATTATCTTTGTTTCTGGAAAAATAGAGTTTCCGTATATGGGGTTGATTCAAATTTAAATATATTATCAAAATTTCATTTAGTGAAGCCTCTCCAAAATCCTTACGCTTACTTTTTTTTCACAGGGTTTACAGGTATTAGCAGGTAAAGTATAATTTAAAAGTTTTTTTTTGGATCTATATTTGATATTAGAAAAATAGTTCCAAAAAAGTGAAACTTGATAGTTATTTTAATTTTCCTTGAAACATGGTGCCTTTGTTTCTTAATTAAACCTAAAAGCTATTAAATATTTCTTTAATTTTCTGATAAATATGATGGATTTTTTTAAAGTGTACATTTGTTTAAAAGTTTTTAATTATACTTCTTTATTTGTAATCATATTATGGATGTATTACCCTTTTTGCAAGCACAGGCATATCTAGGATGATCATAAAAGGGGAGGTTAACATGGTAGGATCTGAAAATATTCCGTACAACCCCAGTCAAGCTTGCGGTCGAAGGGGGGTGTTTCCCAGTAAATGTTTTAAAAGTATTATTCAAAGTTGCAAATTTAACGGCTTTCTAAGTATATTATGTGTATGTTATGCTTTACAAAATTGGCTAAACTCTATTGAAAATGGAATTTTTTGAGACCACCCGGGTAACAATAAAAGTAAACAAAGTGTAATAGCTATTTCAAAGGGATTTGTAGAGATTCTATAAAATGGTAGTTATTAAATCCACATTTGGTTTCTTTTTTAAAAAATAAATCTAACTAAAACCCTTTTTAAAAATTTTTTTATTTCAAAAAAGGTTTTGGTAAAAAAACCTTCGTTAACATTAACCTCTAATAAAAATAAAAAAAACAAATATCACATGTGGCCTTTTTAAAAGATGTTAAATTTTAAATTACAGTTTTAATTTTGTTTTTGTATTTGTTTTAATATTTTTAAAATAGGTTTGCTTTCTTTTGATTGTATTTAATTTTTGGAGGATTTTGTTATAATTTAGTAAAAAGTAATTTTTCTTTGTGTTTTTTTTTTCTTTTCCCTTTTGATACCCAAAAATTTTCTTTTTTTAAAATTTTTTTAAAAAATTAGTTATGCCGTTTAAAATAAAAAAAAAAAATGCCTGTTAAAATAAATCATTAAATTTTTTAAAATATACAATATTAACTCGGGAAAAATTTTTAAAATATTATTTTAATATACGGCAATTGGTTATAAATTTTTCTTTCTGGCTTCAAATTCAACCCCCTTTGACTCATTCAAAGCTTTTAAAATCCCACTCGAATTTGTGGGGAAAATTTTAAATTTTGGGATAATGATCAGGCCTGAAAAATTTATTTAACATATTTTTAAACTTCTTAAAGAGTCCCCTTGTTTGTTTTAAAACCTTTAGTAAAAATGTCACGATTTGCTAATTTGTTCACATTTTGCTCGTTTTTTGCTCGGGGGCTGACCAAAAAATAACTTTTTTTGTAATTTTTCTTTTAAAAATGTTTTTTTTCTCATAATCTACAAAATATTATACTTTACTTCTTATAACAATTTTCTAAAATAAAAAATATTTTTCTTTAAAAATAAAAACAAATCACGTTTTTTTTCAAATAAAGTAGTCTACCACCGCTTTCATTAAAACCCAATGGCAGTCACTATAAGTTTCTTTTTTTGTACCAAACCAAACAACAAACGAATTTGGGGTTAAAAAAAGAAAGGGATATGGCCCTAATTTTTTCTGTTCATAAAGAAATTTGGCTAATTAAATAAATTTGACATAACGAATAAGTGAAAAACCCACGTGGAAATTGCGAACGCATTTCGCTTCGCAAAGCGCATATCTCACTTCCGTACTAAATCCAACATTGCTATTAAGGAAATTAATTTTTTGAGGCCCATGGGCGGTTTTGAAACGGGATCTAGTTTAAAGGTTTTAAAATTGTTTAAAATAATTGTTTATAAAATAAATTAGATTGCCCTTGAAAATTTAATCAGAATGAAAAAAGAATTTTCCCAAAAAACCAAATTGTGGAGTCGGTAAAACTAACCAATCTAATTAAAACTGGGTTTTAAAAAAAAAATTCAACCCAAAAGCTTTGTGGCCGCCAATTAATCATGTTTTGAGAGGTTTTTGAAAAACTGGGTTTGATTCCGATTGGCGTGCCACCGCTTTTGGTATGATTTGTTTATTTTAATTTTAAATTTGAATAATAATTTTTAATGTTTTTTTATTTTTTCTGTAATCATGTAAATTTCATCTGAAATTAATTAACCAAAAAAAAATATATAAAAAAAAAAATCCTCAGAACACTTTTTTTTTCCATTAAAAACTTAACTACAAAGTAGTGTCTTAGTAATCACACTTAACCCGGTGGTTTATCACAGGACTATTTAGTGGATTTTTCAAAAAGATCCAAACTATTACTGGAACAATTAGTTAATTTGAATTAGTTTATTTTTTAAATTTTGAGGTATGGTGGGGAAAAAAAAGATATTTGCATTGTGTTTTGTCTTTTTTCGAAAAGGATGAAAAAATTTTTAAAAAATTTCAATGAAGAAAGTAAAAAAATTTTTTACCTGTGGTAACTGGGCTTAAAGATAATGTTACCAAAACCAGTGCAAAATTGGTATTCCGTCCGGTTATGATCGTGGTGAATTTAAAAAAAAATAAGTTACAAATCAATTTTAAATTTCTTTACGGTTTCCCCAATTAAATTTTAAAATAGTTAACTCAATTGTGTTTTGCACCTGTCCCTCTGTATCAAATTGATAAATTTTTTTGATTCAGTTTGACATCAAAAGGCAAACCTTGCCCTATCTTGGTTGTAAGCAACTGTTCTTTGTTGTGATTATGCAGGATTTCCTTTTATTTTGTCACAAGAGAAAAGGATTTACAAGGGAACTATTGTCTCCCAGTGCCATGTCCCGAGAGATATAAAAAGGGAATTTATTGTTTAGTAAGCAATTTGTAAAAAATGTATTGTTTTCTCATTCTCTTCTTAAAAATTTTATTTTTCTATAATAACCAACTTAAAATTTGTTTAATAAACAATAATAAAATCTACAAACAAGGGGGATAAATCTTAAGACTTTTTTAACTTTCTTGTTTCCTTTATTAATTAACAAAACTTAAAAACCACTTTTTAAAAACCATAAAAAATTTTTAAAACAAAAAATTTTAAAAAACTTTTTTCATTAGTTCCAAAAAACAAACCCCAACAATTTAAAAAAAAAAATAAAAAACAAACAAAAAACAGTTATTTTTATTTTTGAAAATTAAAAATTTTAACTGAACTCCAAATTTTAGTTTTTTTTATAAAAAAATTGAATGTGAAGTTACTAGCTGAAAATAGGGTGGGCTGAAAAAAAAAAATTATTTTTTTTTTCAAATGCTAAAAGCGGAAAACTTGATATTACTTTATAAATAAAATGCAACTGGGAAAAAAATTATTTTTTTTAAAAACACGGTAGCGCAATGCAATTAAAAAAAGTTCGTTTTTTTTAAAAAAAAATTGGATTTTTATAAATTTTTTTTCCGGTGTAAAAACTTTTAAATAAACAATCGCTTAGTGAAAAAAACTGTATAATTTGATTAGAAAACGAAATACACAAGAACCAGTTAAAAAAACAAAGTTTACGGTAGGCAAACGCTTTAAAAAAAAGGATAATTACGCTAAAAGGCGCAGTTTACAACACTGCCGTCCCGCGGGAATGTTTTCGTTTTGTATGTGACTGTACCGTGTCCCCCACCACTCGTACCAAACCCAAAATTTTCCTTGCGTTGTTTTACGCTTGCTTCCCCATTTTGTGAGCTCGCGTCAGTGCTCGGCAGCTTTTGTCAGTGTAAAAGCTTCTTTTGTGTTACTTGTTGAGGTGTTTTGAGTGTCATGGCTTTGTCAAGAAAATTACGCGTAGTGAGTTTTATTGTCCGATTTTCGGTTACCCAAAGGAACTACCTGTAAGTAAATCCCTTCCCTATGAAGACGTTTTAAAGTGCTTCTTTTTTTGAACATTACAATTTAGCTGGGGAAAACCAACAACAAATTGTTGAAAAACAACATTTTTTCACAAATTTCTAATATTTTGCATAAAAATTTAAAGCAATTATTTGATAAATCCTCAATACCAACATTTCCCCCTTTACGAATTTTTCAAATGAAATCCTACAAAAAACAGTTACAGAGGTTTATAAAGTCCTACAAACGAGAAAAGGGAAAAAAGACTGTTCAAAAAAAAAGTTAAAGAATTAAGCAAAAGTCTTTCGACTGTTTGATATCCCCGATGCAAAGCACAATAACATTAGATTGCAATTGCCGAAAAAAACCTTGACTTGTGTGAGTGTCCGGTATCGATTGTTTGTAATGTGAGAAGTAAAAAAAAAGACCAGTCATTGAATTAAGTTTTTGTACCTTCAAAGAAAACTAGTTTAGGCAAAATTGGTAACGAGATGTGAAGGAGTAAAAAAAAAATTATTCAAAGACAAAAAAGAAAAAAAAACTGAGTAAGCAATGTCAGTCGAACGTTGACTCATTGTCCCCACCCATCGTGCTCAAAAACTAGGGGGGAACCTACCAAAAGAAGACTTTGGGACTCAACTGAAATAAATAGAAATGAGGATAGTGGGGGTGAAGAGTTTCAACCTGTTGTAAAGACACCTGGCAGTGCGATTTAAAAAATTGACTAATATGCGCTAACAAGTGATCGTTTTGGATTTTTTGATAGAGCAACACTGCTATTGTTCTAGCCTTTTTCAAGATTTTGGTATTATAATGGGAAAATGAACATTTAATTTATTGATAAAAAAAAAAAAATCGAAGGGGGAAAAAAAGGTTTTCCGCACAGAACTGCAGGTGCAGATCAGGCGAGCTCAAACATTTCAAGGATTGTATTTTGATGGAAGGAAAAATGACACTATTGTGATTGAAAAAAGGTAAATTCAAAACATTTTGGAGAGTGATTTAAAGGAAAAACTTATTCTATCATTCAAGAACCGGGATTGTATATGTTTGGGCATGTGCACCTTGTTCTGGTCTGCTCAAAAATTCCGACATTAATTTTTATTTTAAAAAAACGGGGGCTTTCCCTTGATGATTTAGCGTCATTTGGTGTGACGGCACCCTTACAAATACAGGGTGGAAAAGGGGGGTAATTGAACAATTTAAAAAAAAGTGGGAAAAAGGCCTGCAGTGGGCAGTTTTGTCTCTTGCACTTCAACGAATTTCCACTCCGGGAAATTGTTCCGTTTTTGGTGGAGAAAAAAGGGCCCACAACATTTAAAGGCCTATCGGAACAGAGCTCAATAACTGCGAAAAACTCCCCCCTTTTTTGGGGAAAATTTTCTAGTGTGGAGTGTGAAATTCCAGTATTGACCGAAGATATTTAGCAAGGACCCAAAAGTATTTTCTGGACATAAGTTTGCTGTACAATCAGGAATCTGTCCTATAGATTTATTACCCCGAAAACCCGGGCCCCCTCTCTCACGCAAAATGGCTAACAAGGGGTAACGGATTCTAAAATTGTATGTGAGTGTTGAATATCCATCAGACGAAAAAAAAAAATCGTGTTCATTTTATTTGAAGTCAAATGCCCGTTTGGTTTAATATCAAAAAAAACAAAAATACTTAACTGATGGACCCGAACACATATTTTAAACTGTAAAACCTCAAAATTCCTGCCTGAAAATCGCTTCAAGTAATTGACCCCCTTATTTAAAAAAACGCTTTCTTTGCCCACCCAGAAAACTTGATGTTGAGTATGATATAGATAATAAAAACTCACATAAGAGAATTGGGTTTGAGACGAATCATAAAGGCCAGGACATCAGCACCCCAAAAGAAAGTCAATTAGAGCTTTCCATCCACCCAAATTAAATTTTCAAGCCACAGAGTACAGTGAAAATGATTGACTGGACTGCCACCACATTGTCACCACCACCTTACTAAAAAGAATCAGCAACGAAAGAAATTCGTGCAAAAATCTTGACTGGGGACACCGCAGGGTGAATGGAGATTCGACAAATTTCCTTGTCATACGCAAGCGGTTGAAGATGCATCAAACTTGTAACCATGCTTCACAAAAAAGTAGTTGGTTTTTGAAAAAGGAATGGGCTCACCCCCAACTACATACAGTCAAGAGCACTACCCATGCTTTGAAAAAAAAACACCTTCAAATTCCTAAAAAAGAATGATTTGGATTGTGATGAAATATATCCTACAAATCAAAATTCCTTTTTTGAATTTTCAATAAAAATTTTCATGAAAAATGTGTAAATGCTATGATTTAAATTTGCTAATAAATATGTTAAAAGGAATTTTAATTTAATTTGCAGTCCCCACACTTTTAAAAAACAAAAAAATTAAAACAAAAATTTTTTTTAAAAAAGGGATTGTGGTAAACTGTCGCAGGGCGGCAGTGTTTAAATGCGCCTTTTTGGGAATTATCCCTTATTTAAAACTGTTTGGCTACCGTAAACATTTTTTTTTAAGGTTTTATTGTGATTTCTGTTTTTAAATCAAATTATACAGTTTTTTACTTTTAAACGATTGATTATTTTTAAAATTTTTACACCGGAGAAAAAATTATAAAAATCCAAGTTTTTTTCAAAAAAAGAACTATTTTAAATTCATTTCGTACCGTGATATTGAAAAAAAAAATTTTTTTCCCGTTGCATTTTTTTTTATAAGATATATGCAAGTTTTTTCCCCGGTTAGCACTTGAAAAAAAAAATTTTTTTTTTTTCAGCCCCCAAGATTTCATCATTTTATAGGAGACTAGCAGTTTCCCCCCGGGCTTCGCATATTTTCCCCTTGTAAAAAATACACTATATTTACTTATTCTTTTTCTATCACATTTTAAAACATTGCTGGAAAAATTATAGTTGTTCCTTTTGGCCCCCATGGCGTATTTGAGGATTTTACCTATTCCTGCCCCTATCTTTCGTGGTTTTTTTTCTAGGTGTTGATAAGTTATTCAAAAAAATTAATGTATATGGTTGAATCTTGGTAAAAAATAGGGTTTTAAAAAAAACAAATTTGGGTTTTTTTAATTAATTTTTTGTTTAAAATATTTCCAGTATTATTTAGGATGTGCCTTCAAGAAAAAGTACAAAGAAACCCAATTTCGATCATAAAGTGTTTTTTTGGCTCTTTTTTATTTACCCTTTGATGAACCAAAATTCGATTACCTTTTGTCAAACATTCACAGATTTGTACAATGATTGTTTTCTTATAGGTTTAATACCCATTTTTATTGCATTTGATGTTTATTGATCATTGGTTGCAATCTAAAAAAAAATTAAGGTTTTTA
>NW_025786498.1:0-17092 GCF_021130785.1 Homalodisca vitripennis
GGGTGTTTCTGAGCTTAACTATACCTGTGATATCTGTGGTATTATTATTGTGGGTGGTTATTGTTAATATGTTGGTAAAAAGTGATGCGTAGAATAAATCCTATTGGCCATAGGGATGGGGACGCTCCCTCCTCCTTAACCGCTGCCTCATCCGCCGACAAATAACCTCAGTCATCTCCTTCACCTCGATGCTCCGGTCAGCGTTACGCCCGCGGGCCGTTATTGTATCCATTAAAAAAGTCGTTTCATTCACCCAGTCCACGTTAAAGTAGTACAAGATAGCATAAAGTGGCGACGAGAAAATCGGAGTGTTTAGTGGTCAGTTTCTCGGCAGTTATTGTTATTCAATTGCGATCTGCACAGTGTAAAGCGTCGGTTGGGTGTTAGCGACTCCGCCATGCATCTCAAATGGCGTCAGTAAACAACAGTGAGTGTATTCAGGGCAATAGGAGGAAGGGAAGTGAATGGTACGCAGATTCGATATTAGTTCGTTATTTCAGTGACATTGCACCAAGAAAAAATCGACGGGAATTATTGGTAGCGTGGGTGGAGTTCGACTCCAATGAAGGAAACGTTGGGGACTCGTACATAGAGAGGTTTGAACTATTTTTAAGTTGTAATGATATCGATCGTTCTAAGAAAAAGTGAGTACCTTGCTGACAGGGGTAGGAGTAAAAAAAACGTTTCAAGCTATTAAGGGATTTGTGTACACCCGATTAAGCCTTCTTACAAAATCGTAACGATGATTTAGTGAAGCTAAATTTAAAGGACCATTGTATATCACGACTCCATCTTTTATAAGTGGAAAGATAATTAAGTTCAGTTTACGTAACCAACATGACGGTGAATGAAAGTGTGTAGCTCAGTACATTGCTCAATTAAAAAACTTATCTAAATACTGTGAGTTTCGGTGTATACTAGTCTAAATGGACCTATTTGAGAGATCGTCTTATTTTGTGGAATCCGTTCAGAATCTTACTAAACAAAGACTTTTGTCAGAAGCTAATTTGACCTTCGACAAGGCGGTTCAACTGGGAACATCGCAGATCGAGGATGGGCAAGGAGGAAAAAAGCGCGGCCATCGTTGGCGTCAGGCGGCCATGACACCAGCTCCGTTCGCAATGCACGTCCATCGGCTAGCAACGTCATCGGCTAAGCGTCACTACAAACAGACCTGAGGTCCAGCGCCGAGCGGGAGAGGTAGAGAGACAAACGCTTCGACGGTCACACAAGCACTACACCCGAGTACCACACACGCACATCGGTCCAGGCAGGCACTAGTTGATAGTGAAGTGTATACTGTTGTGGCACACGTAGGTCACTTCAAGTAAGCAGTGTAAATATTACGGTTTGTGTTTGCCATAAATGCGGCAAAACATAATCATTTAAAGAAGGTATGCCGATTCCCAGGCTAGGGGTAAGTCCGGCAAACAATTATTCTCATTACAGCCAATGAAGGGTAATTTCAATAAGGGTTTAAAAATCATTTTGTCAAAAGTGTACTAGACAATAATGACGATGAAAAAACAGATCGTAGTAGAGTGTATTGGTAATTTGTTTGAATTAAGGCCACAGTTCTCTTAGTAGGAGTTGATCCCTTGAAAACTAAAGTAAACTCGTTGAAAATAAAGTATGTATCTTTGAAATTGGGACACAGGTGTGCTTCTGTAATGCGTAATCAGTGAAATCCTTTTTTATCACGAGAATCTAATAGTTCCTTAACTTGTTACCCTACTGATGTAAAGCTTAGTTCTTACACTAATGTTACCCATACTTCCAATTAGGTAGATTAGAAGTAAATGTTAAGTATGAAAAGTCCAAAAATAAATGTCCTGAGGTTTATTTGTAATTAAAAAATGGTGCACATCCACTCATGGGAAGAGATTGGATCAAGGAGTCTAGGGGTTGTAATTTTCTTTCAAGAATAAAGAAGAATTAATTTGTAGCTAAAAAATGACAATGATGTAAAATATAATAACTATAGTTAAAGAAGTTAGTTTCAGAGTTATCCAGAAGTGTTCTCTAAAGAGTTAGGTCAGGTGTAATCGTTGATCCTATCAGGACTGGGTGCTGAAGGAAAATAGTAAACCCAATATTATACTAGTCCTAGACCATTGCCTTTCACATTAAAAGCTAAGGTAGAGCACAGAGTTAGAGCGTCTAGTAAAACGCTAATGTTTTGATGCCTGTAAGTAGTTCAGAGTATGGATCTCCTATAGTTCCAGTACCAAAGAAATATGGCCAGCATTAGGAATTTGTGGCGACTTTCGTTATTTAAATTCTCAGCTAGAGATTAGATCGTTATCCAATAACCTAGAGTAGAGGGATTCTTTTCGCAGAAATGCAAAAGGGTGAATTGTTCAGCAAAATTGATTTGAGTTCAAAGCATATATGCAATTGAGGACTAAGATGAGTTTTCACAGAAATTATGTACATCTGTTTCAACTCACAAGGGTTGTTTGCCTATATAAAGACCTTCCTTATGGAATTGCTAGTGCAGTCAGGAATTTTTGAAAAAAGTAATAGAGCAAACTCTACAAGGCTTACAAGGTGATTGAAGTGTTTTTTTTGGACGATATTCATCATTTTCCGGTCCCATAATGATTGAGACTCATTTTAGTAGGGACCTTAAATGAGAAGTTTCTGTTGAACGACTTCGGGAAGGGTCGGTTTTACAGTAAACACAAGACAAGTGTAAATTCTTTGCTTCTGACAATAGAGTCTGACCTGGGAAAAATTTTTACCAATTGGAACAAAAACCTGGACTGCACACCTCGGAAGCCAAAATAAAAAGCTATTGTAGAGGCTCCAGGAATCCTAAGAATGTAACAGATAAGTAAAATCCTTTGTAGGGTTTGTCAACTACTATCGGCAAGTTTCTGTACCAAATATAGTTCATACAGTTCTATAGACCATTGTGTACAATTCTGTTAAGAAAAAGATGTAGAGTTTTCCTTTGATAAAGAATGTGTAAAATCCTTTAAGCAAAATCAAGAAGCCTATTGTGTACCAGCATCCAGTGTTTAGCACACTATGCATCCGCAAGCTCCGAGTAATACTAACGACCGATGCTAGTGCATTACGGTATTAGGTGGCTGTATTAAGTATTGTAGATAGGCAGTGGACAGGAAAGACCGGTAAGCTATGCTTCACGTACCGTTTAAATCAAGCAGAACGTAACTACTCTCAAATTGACAAAGAGGGCATTTGTCATGGCGTCTTTGGTGTTTAAAAACTGAAAAAACACGTTTTCACCAGTATTTTGGTATGGGACCGACACTTATTTACGTTAAGGATAGTGATCATAAAACCATTAAGTCAGTATTTTTGAGACCTATAAAAGGGTTTGCCAGTGTTCGCAGCAAGTAGACTTCATACGTTACTCTTTTGTACCTCATGTGGTTATTAAACTTTGACATAAATATATATGTTAAATCAGGATGACAAACAGCGCAGATGCTTCTGGTGTAGATTACCGTTGAATAGTGTCATAAATCAGAAGACCAGTTCTGAACTTTGCTAGGGTTAGGGAACCTATTTACATTTTGTATAAATGAGAGTTCTTTGCCAGTATCATATGTGAACAAGTCAAAAGTTTTGAAACCCAGAAAGGAACCCTCAATTACTAAGAAAAGTTGGTTAGGCTATGCTTATGTATGGATGGCCAATGCCATATTTCTCCTAAAGGGACAAGTATAAGAATTGTACCCGTTCTTTGTAAGGAGAGAGGAAACTTGCTGTTGAGCAGGAGTATCCATTGAAATTGTGGGACGGGTGTTATTTTTTATTTTTTTATTTAGTTTTTACCAATAGTAATAATTCCAAATTAGTTTACGTAAATTTATGTTTTAAACGAGGCTCCATGCTTCTCATTCTCGGTATAACAAAAATGAAATAGACAAGTAGCTAGAGCTTATCTGTGGTATCCAAATCATGGATATAAAGATATTGAAAATCTTGCTAACACGTTGTTCATCCTGTCTTTCCTTGAACAGGACCCGAATCCAAGTAAAAGTGGAGTTTACACCATTGGGCACTATCCTAGTAAAACCATTCGTGAGAGAATTACATGCAGATCATTTCTATTATAAGAATAAATTGTATTTAATTGTCATAGATGCGTACACAAAATGGTTGGAAGTTTTTGAGACAAGTTCAACTTCCGCTAGTCAGACTATTAGTCATTTTCGTGAGTTGTTTTCAAGGTTCGGGAATACCAGTCACTTATGCCATAGAGACAACGGTTACCACCGTACAGGTTCAATTGGAAGTTTAACAATTTCCTTCAAACACAATGGTATCCAAACATACAAACTAGTGGCCCCGTTTTACCTCCTAGAAGTAATGGCCAATAGCAGAAAACTCAGTGGCTTATGGCACAAGTCTAAACTGAATGTGCTTTCAAGAGAACAATGTAAATATTTCAAGTATGCTTTAAGTAGGATATTATTTTGGACCTATAGAAATTCAATTCACTATGAACTACAAATGACATCACCAGACAATGGTTAATGTTGTGTATAGACCACTTAAGAAACCCGATTAGACATTTTTAAGACCCTAATTTTATCTATAGGTTGTTGAAGAAAAACAAGGTAAAACAAAAGTTCTATGCTAGAGGGGTAGTAAAAACACGTTATTTTACCAATTAACCCAAACTGTGTTAGTAAGAGATTACAGATTAGATCTCAAGAGCGATGGGGTAGAAGGATGTGTAGTAAACACAACTAGGTGACAACAATGTACTTTAGTGAGGTTAGGGCGTTCTGGTATTGTTTACAAGCGTCATGTTGACCAGCTTGATAGCAGTCGACACTTGCTCCAGTGACAGATCAAAACAGCTGATGGTAATAACAGCTGAGAGCCAGCAGACAGCGCGCCTCTGACTGTGCCAGGACTGATAGTCCAGTAGGCAGTAAACCGCACAGCTGATGCGCCGCGGCATTGCTATTTCTCGTCCGCCCCAGTATACAAGCTATGTTCACCCAACCGCTTCTCATACTCACACTACCTACTTCCAGTCCTATTACTCAACGTTCACACAAACTTGCTCGTTCCACTCCTGTTCGCAGGTATCCTCAACGAGAGCGGCAATAAGCCAATTACAAGGCTAGAAATTTGTAATAGTAGTTTAGAAAGTAGTGTAATTACGGAATAATGAATTTATAAATGTGTTTTTATTCACAATATTTTTATTATTACTAATTATTCCAATAGTTGAATTATTAACAATATTCTTCTCATTTTGTATTAAATAAAATGGGTGATTATAGGTTAAGTGCTTTAGAATTTATGTAATTGTTTTTTTAATTAATGTAAAAACAAAATTGTGTTTCTAACTAAGAAGGGAAGGGATGTGATATCTGTTGGTCATATTATTGTGGTGGTAGTGTAATCTGTTGGTAAAAGTGATCGTTAGAATAAATCCCTATTGGCCTCAAGGGATGACGCTCACACTCTCCTTAAAACCTGCCACCGCCGCTAATGACCTCAGTCATCTCCTTTCCACCTCTGAATGCTCCGGTCAGCGTTACGCCCGCAGGGCCCGTTTATTGTTATCT
The DNA here is from genome assembly GCF_021130785.1 of Homalodisca vitripennis. Taxonomy (NCBI): domain Eukaryota; kingdom Metazoa; phylum Arthropoda; class Insecta; order Hemiptera; family Cicadellidae; genus Homalodisca; species Homalodisca vitripennis. Next base: position 5,562 of record NW_025786498.1, read on the forward strand.
CATAAAAAGTCGTTTCATTCACCCAGTCCGTGTGTTAAGTAGTACAAGATTAGCACAATACCTACAAATGTGGTGGTATTATATTTTCTTGAAGTAAATATAAATCGGACTAAAGTAAAACACTTTTGGAGCAAAACCGGGGTTTTAATTTTTAACGTTTGTGTCATTTATCATATTTGCATCCTAGGGACCAATTATCGGTAAACTATAGCCTACTATGGAACATGGAATTATTTTAGACCGAAAGAAGATACTACAAGAGCCGTAATCAGACCCTTTTCCAACAATTAGTCTGTATAATGGGAAAGTGAATTTATTTTCTTACGCTTTCACTCGCAAACTATTCAATCCTAATTTTACTGATAAATCTACCTGGACATTCTTAAGGTCTGACTGCGTTAAACCATTATTGGGCTTATTATATTTTTTTTAAATCTTCCTCGTTTTCAACCCTCACTGATCTATACGTTTTAGAAATAATATACTCACATCTTGAACTCTAAAGTTTTAAATTAAAGCAAACAAAAATATTATTAAAAGATCATGTTATAATTGTTTTAAATCAAGGTCCTCTTTGAAAACATAGTTTTATGATATTACAACCATATGTTTACGTTAATTAAACCACTATTTTTCAATTTGTTTAGATTAGTCCTCAAAAGCATTAGAAGCAAGGCTTGAAAATAAACATTACTTCTTATTATCAACCTTTTATGCAACCTTATTTACCACAGAGTAGGAAAATATTGAGATAAGAATATTTAAAAGTTTTAATGAATACATTATTTACTCTTAACTGTTACATTTTAGGCAAATAGTATGTAAGAGATTGGTAAGTTTACTGTGATGTAGATTATTATATGATAAAGTTATTATGTATCTAACTTTTACTATAAACCATAAAGTCAGTTACAAAAACCCATCTATGTTGTTGTACAATAGTGAAGTAGGTTTCCCTGTTCTTTTTATGTATGCTATATTTTTTTATTCAGGAAACTATTCCAAGTTTAAACTACGTTAAAAAATACGAAGGCCAGGAGTAGGTTGAAATTGCTTGTATAATATACATACACTTTTTTAGATTTACTTATTTAGTCCAGCAACAAGCTAAACTCAACATTAGACTCGGAAATAACCAAATAAGGGAACCAGGAACTTCTTACTAACATTGCAAGATAACGGAAAATTGCGGCGCGAAGGTCTGCTGGCAATTTCTAGTATATATAATGTATGCATATAGGAAAAGTACTATACATTAAGTTTACATAATATATATATTTTTTTACTCCCACTTTCCATCTTTAATAAAAAATAAATTTTATATTATATATATATATATTATATATATATATATATAATGGGACGTCCTAATGAAAACCAGCTATGGTTTCCTAATTAATGGAGAGGAATATCTGAATTTTATCAATGACTTAGCTTCGCCAGAACTTTGTTACAAAACTACCATCCTAAGGAAAGAACACCGACTACTCCATTTCAATCTATCTAAAAATAAATTAAACCGGTTTTTCAAACATATGCATTTAGTTAATGTTGATGCCACAATACACTGTACACAAATTTACCACATGATGATGGTATAGATGCTGTTAAAACAATTTCCTAAACAGAAAGGTCCTACTGGGACTCTAATCCTTCTACTTATTTCTTTCTAAAAACTCTTACGTATTATTTTTATATAAAACTCACCTCATTTTATATATCAGAATCAAAAATTAATATATACAAGAGCAAAAGTTATTAGAACCACGGACCAAGGATACCTCCTTCTTTTGTAAAATTTATTCACGGGATTATTGAATGGAAAATGTCTAAAATTTTACAGAACCATCCTTCCTTTTAGTTTGGTTTGTTTTTATATATTAGAAATCATGGGTGAATAAACTCCTTCAATAATGTCTACATGCAATAATAATCAACATTCAAATAAATTCTTGAATCATTCTCTCATTGAAAACTCTAACATTTTAATAACGTAGAGAAAAATTTATTTTTATACACTCTAGTTTGTTAAAAGTTATGAATACAGATAGAATTCACAGAATCACTGTGCAGTATTTGAAGTATAACAGTTGGTCACCTCACTTAAGTGAAAAAAAAACATTATTCCGAACATTCTTTCTATTAGTGGGAAAGATCTTTGCAGCAATGAAAACTGTTTTATTGATTATATTTATAACTTAACTTGTGGCATTTTTGAGTATAGAAACATCCTGAAAAAAAGTGATTCAAGAATACTTAAAATTAACCAAACAAAATAGTAATTATAATTTTTTCCCAAAACTATCAGACAATACATAATCAAATTTTATCCTTGGCCATCACAAATTCAACTCTATCTTGGTGACAGCATTTAATATACTTCAAAAATTCTCTATTAATAATTACAACACTTACTTTACATAAATCTCTCAAGAGTTTTATTTATTATGGACAAACCGGATATCTTTAAAAACGTAAATAAGGAATCACACGCGGACTCTGTTTGCATATTTAGCGACAAAAAAATCTATTTGTGGCACCTGTAAGATAACGTCTAAGAAGTTAAAGTTTCTAAAGTATTAATAACCAACCACAATTATATCATATTCAAGGAAAATTTACAACTGTGGAACACATCTTATATAATTGTTACTTCTGTGTTACGCACGAGTAATCGATTTGAGACATTGTTTAATTGCACGGGACGTAGAAGGACATTCGCAGTCACTCTCTACATGTGCCGAACAAAATTATTAGAAAATTGATGTACACTTTTAAAGTTAAAAATCAGAATCTCAGGAAAAACACTGAAAACCCTTAAAACATTTAAATATAAAAAAGTTGAAAACTACATTAATAATTTATACTGAAAACAAGGACATACGAGGGAGTCGTAATTTAAGGACAAATGTTTAAAATATTGTATAGTCATTCACACATGTAAAATGAAATTCCTTGTCCATTCTAATGTTTAGTTTATTTTTGCTCCATTCCTTACATTTATTTTTCTTTTAATATTTGCTGTAATTATAATTTATACAAGTTCATATTTATCTCAAGAAGTGAAGTTAGACACACGAAAATTATAAATATTTTGAAACCCAATTATTACCCGTGTTTTTTTTTCTTGATTTGATGACGAGAATGAACTATTTATTCCAAAAAACCTATCTAACAAGTAATATTTGAGGAAACAGTTCTTAGATTAAATCTTGTTGAAGCTAGTTGGCTTTATTTTATGGAGAGTCAATGTTATATAAAGCACAAAATCCATGCAATTATAAAAAAATAGATCCGCTTGTGGCCTGGGAAGAGCTTGACTCCAGCCGATGAAAACATTTTTCATTTTATGGATTCAAACACAGCATATATTTATATAGTAGAAAATGGTTTTACTTATAAACTTTTTCATTTAGCTTACCGATTTTTAACATCAGTAGAATTATGTGTTTTTTATGTGACATTACGAAATTTCTTGTCTTGCATTTCTATAGAAGTAAGTATAACTGAATTTCTCTATTCTTGTAGTAACATTACGTTTATTGAATATTATATAATTTTTTTTTTAAAATATTTTCATTAATTGTAACCTTGGACTGTTACAAATATTTTTGGTTCCAGTTGCAGTTCAAATAATTTCAAGCTATCATAAAGTTAGTCCACACAGTAACCGTTCTGTCTAAACGAAGTTGGTGACTAAATTGATTGTGTACATTTTACGCACCACTGCATATTTCATGGCAATAAATTTAGCTGTTGATACTCAAAAGTTTATTGTAGTAACAGGATATAGGAAAAACAATCTATTGTAAATTTACCATTTACCACCTCTGTACCACTATTAAAATTGACATTATTGAATATAATCTGTCAATTACACTTCCCAAATTTATGCTCTCAAACATATTGATCTAATATGAATGAAATTATAATCGGAAACCAAAATTTAATAACTATAAAATGACCTTAACTGAAAAAACAATATCTTAATTGCCTGAAACACCATAGTACAGATTACGCTTTCAAATAATTTTTTATTAAATCATTTACTTAGAGCATAAAAAGATGATGATCTGCGGTAAATGGGAGTGTAGATACTTTATAAACTATAAAAACATTTGGCAATGCCTGTATATAATGGCACTGGAATGCAAAAATTTATTAATCTTTTACTCTTACATACATCCTTTTCTTACGGTAAGTTTTAATATAAGCTCTATTCGTCACGTAATTCCAGTAATAAATTTAATTTTTACAACTACTTCCATTACTCGTAACTTTAAAAAAATGCTTTATTCTAGAAGTATAAATTTGCAAGAACCTAGTTTTTTGAGCGGTTAAATAAATAAAAACCGTATTATGACAGCAAATAAGAGTATAATTTGTAACTAAATCCAATGATTCAATTGGGTTAAGAGTTTACACCTGATATGGTATTTTTAAATATAATTGTAATAAAAATTAATGTACATATTTATTTTATAGATTACCTGATGATGATATCTTTGGTTTAAATAGACCTCGAACAAAAAAACTATATTGGAAGCGTATTGTTTGAATAACATTTACTACCATGTCGGTTAAAGAGTTGCTTGAATAAATAAAGTAGTGCTAAACATTTTAGCGGTTATATTCACCGTCGCCTATAATTTAGGTTTTTGCGATTTTGTGGGGATATCCTCCATCAATTGTAATACTGAGACTCACAGCTAGCACTACAGACCACATCATGGTTTCACTGCAACAGACCAGACGTATGTTATGGATATAACGTTATAGGAGGATAGGCAGGTCGAGCGACACATGTCCGCAGCTATCACTCCATAACATGAATCGTCCTGTCCAGTCGCAGTGTAACCATGATGTGGTCCCGTAGTGCTAACACGTGAGTCTTAATAACCTGCAGAAAGCTGTGACCTGTGCCTCTGCTCGCTACAAATACGTTTTATCCATAACCACGTTCCTGTCTGTTGCAGTGAAAACTATGATGTGGTCTTTTAGTGCTAGCCGTTGAAGATCTCCGTACCTGCAGACATGTCGGTTCTCAGCTGCCTATCCTCAACCATAACTTTTATCCGATAACACACCGTCTGTCTGTTGGCAGTGATAACCATGATGTGGTCTGTAGTTGCTAAGGCCGTGAGTCTGCCGTACCTGCAGACATGTGTCCGCTGCCTATCCCTTCCCATAACTATTAACTCCATAACATACGTCTTGTCTGTTTGCAGTGAAAAACTATGATGTGGTCTGTAGTGCTTAGCCGTGAGTCTCAATACCTGCTAGACCTGTGAACCTGTGCCTCTAGCTCCTTACAACGATTATCCACAACACCATCTGTCTTGTTGACAGTGAAACTATGATGTGTGGTCGGGTAGTGCTAGCCGTGAGTCTCCGTACCTGCAGGACATTGTTGTCCGCTGCCTATCTCCCATAACTTTATCCATAACATACGTCTGGTCTGTTGCAGTGAAACCATGATGTGGTCTTGTAGTGCTAGCCGTGAGTCTCAATACCTGCCGAGTATGTCCTGTGCCTCTGCTCCTACATACAGTTATACATAACACGTCATGTCCTGTTGCAGTGAATGAAAACTATGATGTGGTCCCTGTAGTGCTCAGCCGTGAGTCACAATAACGCTGCAAGAACCTATGTCCTGTGCTCTCTGCTGCCTCAACAACGTTATCCATAACAAAACACGTCTTGTCTGTTTGCAGTGAAACCATGATGTGGTCTTGTAGTGCAAGCCGTGAGTCTCAATACCTGCAGGACCACTGTGTCCTGTGCCTCTGCTCCTTACAACGTTATCCACTAACACGTCTGTCTTGTTTGCAGTGAAACCATGATGTGGTTCTGTAGTTGCTAGCCGTGAGTGCTCAGTATGTTATTGATGGGAAGGTTATCCCCACACTCCGCAACAACCTATTATAGTCGACGGTGAATTAATTCCGCTAAAATGTTTTCACCGCTCTTGAATATTTTTGTTCCATCACGTCCATGAGATTGTCAAAAGAGATGTGAGTTTATTGGTAAGTTGTCCAATTAGTTGATTTTAAATTCAGAATTTAAATACTCTATAATATTATTAAATTGATTTAGATATTCAATTTAATGAATTGAGAAATTTGAATGATATCGTCAAGGCAGGTGGTTAAATAATCTGAACTGACAATAAACTTGAAGCTAATACTAAAAGGGAGTGCGGAAAAGTGCCTATCATAAAGCATTGCTATTATCTTCCAATGCAAACTTGTACTGGATTCAGCTCATCATTACTCAGCATCCAATCACTCTATTTGTGAACCTGTATAATCTGATTTACATTTTTGAATCAGATAACTATCGAAGATTTCAATCTACTTCGCTGAGCTTACGTATATCGTATTCGAGCACTGGTAACTAATCAAAAATAGAATCAGCAAGCCGGATATTCCGATTTGCGAACCGCAGTTGCTATAACAGTGCTGAACTATCGGATATAGTGAACTATACTTGGCAACTCTAAAGCATGTTCCACCAAATCACAGCGAGTCATACTAAAATGTATAACTGTTGTTAAGAAATTGAACGTTGTCGCCGACACAGCCATGAACCAGTGCAAGAACACTCAACAAGTATCGACCAAAGCTCAAGTTCGTGTGACACCTACCCTAGGGACATAACTTTGCGCTATACTATGTCTCAAAACTGTCCTCGACAGTATGCTGCCAGTTTGCATTAATGCAACTTTGTAGAATACTAATGTTTATTCTACTGTTATGACTTCATTTATTTTCTTAAAATTGAACCTGGTTCTCATTCAAACTTAGGGACGAAATATAATCAACCTGAGACCACAAACGACACTTAGCAGCAGTCCTATTAAAGATAATATATAATATATATATATATAAATATAATAGGATATATATATAATATATATATTTATATTTATTTATGTATTGTGTAGAGCATACGTAAGTTTATTCGAGAAGAGATATTTATAAATGGGCCCCTTATAGGTTAATTGAAAAAAACACTTTAAAGGGAAAAAACAAATTCAATATATGTAATTACTTAAATTTACCATACAATCTCCCTGCTGTTCGAAATGTTTACCTTGATTTTGTATTCACTTCATACAGCGCTGGAACAGAATCACACATTTTTTTCCAATCAAGTTTTATTGTCTTATTAAGTTTAAAAGCATTTCTAATTAGGTTTCTGATTTCGTCAAGATTTTGGGGCTTTTGAAGCTTACACGGCCTTTTTTTTTTAATTTCACGAAAAAAATCAATGGGGTAAGGTTGGCGTGCCACAGGCCAACGATTGTACCACGGGACAAATTCACTCATTACTGAAATGTTTATTTAAAAATTCTTTAAAAAAATGTGTGGAGCACAATCATCTTCTGGATGAGCGAATGAAAATTGAAAGCAGGGTTGTTCCTCAATAAAACTTGAGGAACACTATTCTTGCAGCAACCGTAATTAATTTTTAGATTAACATTTCCCTTTAGGAAAAAAAGGTTTTAATCAGCGCAGTACTCGAAATATATCCCATACTTAAGAACAGGCACCTTGAGTTCTGCTTGGATTACGTTTTGGGGATTTACACCGACCAGTACAAAGTTATGCCGATTCGCGCATCCATTTAGTTTATACATGTCTCATCACCCCAAAATTTGATCTCATGAAATTTTGCAGGTTTTCTCGCTGCAAATTGATCGGGCACCACACTTTATTTTCAAATTTTTTATTTAACTTCCTCATACATGTTGGGGGTACATGACCCTGTTTTTAAAACTGAATTCTCGATTTATAATGTAGTATTTTTTTTTATGCTTTCACCCAACCGAAGAAGATATATATAAATTTCAAAACATTAAATAGCAAAAATACTTGCCCGCCGGGACTCGAACCCGGATCTTCAGTAGGGTTAATTGCTACCATTACACTACAGGCCCTCATGTTTACGATTAAATTTTTTTTGTTTTTGGGGCCGTTTCTTTCACAATCGTTTAAATAACCAAACTATCAAAAATAACCAAATTTATTTCGATTCAAGTTTGTTGAAATTAAATTAAATTGGGCTATTGCCATTATACAAATTTAATGGTAAAAAAAAGTCTTTTTCCAGGTATTTGGTCTTCCCGATCATATGTTAGTTTGGTTATTTAAAACTATGTAAAGAAAGGGGCCAAATACAAAAAATTGAATCGTAAAAAAAGTGAGGGCTCTTGTTGTAAGGTAGCACTTTTCCCCCGGCAAGTGAGAGATCCTGTTCAAAACCCCGGCGGAGCAATACTTTTTGTGATTTATGTTTATTAAAATTAAATTAGGCTATTCCCCCATTTTAAAAAAATTTAATGGTATTTAAAAAATTTATATATTATATATTAAAAAAATATATATATATCTTCAATCTATCTTTGGAAACCAGTGAGCAAGGAAATAATATGCAACTATCGTATGTAAAAAACATTACGTGATTGAACCCCCTTCTGATTCTCTTAAAGTTCCTATCCCCGAAATAATGCCGATTCTGGCAAGATGTTCATTAAGCGGTTTTTTTTAACTCGGTGAAAACACGGTTAGGTCGTTTGCAAATGGGAAACGAGAGCCGACGACTTTGTTCTATGAATAGTTCAGTTGGTTACTGCTCGGTGAATGAGGATGTGCCTAGATTTAACACGTACACGCCTTGCTCCTTTGTTTGAGGTACTTGAGAAGTACAGATTTAAAAGCTCACGGTGTTTTTGTGGGCGGAACGTTTGAGCCAGTAGACCATATTTTGGAAAATCATGTTTTTTAAATTTGAAAAAAAGGTTGGATTGAAATTTTAATTTACTTGGCGTGGTATTACACACTCGGGGTGAATAACCCCGACCCAGACAAAAATAATCATATACGAGAAGGTTTTGGTTTTTAAAGGCCTGGTCTAAAAAAAAACACTGTATTGAAAAGATAGTTCTATTATCATTACGTACTATTTTAAAATTTGTTTTCAATTGCTCCCTGAGTCTTCAATGATAGTAAACTTTTTTTGTACGTGTATTCGGCCAGTGCAACCTCAGCTTTTTCCCCTTTAAAATGGGTATGAAAGTTAAGGGTTGAAGGTTTAATGACGTAATTAAGTAAAAGGAACGTATCAAAAGGGCGTTGGGAGTGTTAATTGATTGGTGCGTGGAATTCAATTTGGTCCAAAGAAACACCAAACTGAGTATAATGAGCAACACGACTCACCCTGAGACTATAATTTAAAATTTAAATAAAAAATACAAAAAAAAGCGTTGTTGATGTTAAAGTTTTCTAACGTATCTTGAAAATTATTTAAATTTTATTAATCTAATTACGTTTTTATTCAAAAAATAAACTTGGACTAAAAAAATGCATTTTTTAAAATATTGTGTATCAAAATAAAAACCCACATTTTAATTGCTTGTTAGTTGTTTATTACTCATGAATAAAATCTAAAAAAAAGTATTATTGGTCTAAGACATTAAAAACGGTGCATTAATTAAAATATTAAAAATTATAACTCAGTTATCTTTATATTACTTTATTTATCTCAAATTTATCACAAAAAATTGAAAAAAATTTATAACTCTTTTTGACTCGAAATAATACATAGTCAAACAAGAAAATTTTTGATAAACCTTCAAAAACACGGAAGGAAGAAGTTTCAAAAAAAGTGTTTTTTTTTTCAAGCCCGAAAATTTGGCGAGTATCCCGGGGAATTTCTAATCCCCAAAATAGTACAATCATGACACTACACCTTGCCTACTACACCTTTGACAACGTAAAGATGTAGTAGGCAAAAAAACGCAATCACTCTCAAACAAAGGTCTCTCCGAGAGCCTGCTTTAATGCGGACATCCTTTAATCAGAGATTATTTTCTTGGTTTATGCTGAACTCAAAAGGGGGAAAATAACCCCCCGTGTTCCCAAAACCCTGGCCTGTGCTACTTAATATTGTTTTTTTTCAGGGTTTCCACACTCTTCACGAAAAAACATACAACCTTTAAAATCAGCAAACCCGTTTCTGGACCTAACTAAGCCTCTTTTTTTGAAAGTTAAAATAAAAAAAAAAAAAAAAAAAAAGGTTATCTAAATTTAAATAAAGTCTAATAGGTAATAGCAAATTTGCATTTTATAAGCAGGGAACCGGGGAAAATTAATAGCGGAATTTTTTTTTGGGCATAAATCTGCTAAGTTTAACGAATTTAAACTGAGAGAGTATAAAAAATGTTAAATATGAACAATTCCTTTGTTCTTTTTACTTTTTTCGAGTTTAAAAACTTACAACCGACATCAACACTTAAATAGTACAAACATCTGTCAAAAAATTAGGTAAAATCTAGGCCTTAACTTTCAAGGTCTAAATATATTAGGTTACATTTAAAATTTTTTTTTTTTCCATTGTACTTTGAAATATACAAAGCTACGAAAAATACGATTTGAGAAAAAATAGTTTAACTATTTAAAATTTTTTTCAACTTTATATTTCAACCCACAAATTACACGGAAGGCAATCAGTTTATTTTTAGGGCAATTTTTAATCGATTTCAAGAAAAAAACCCAGTTTTTATTGTTTTTAAAATGAAAAGGTTTAAAGAGCCACAAAAACACATCAATAAATAAGGAAAGTATAAAACAATACTGCATTTCTTCATACATTTATAAGATATTTTTTTAAAATAAATAATTTTAATTTTTTAAGAAGCAAAGCTACATTGTATTTTAAATTGGGAAAAAAAGAAAATAAATAAATAGAATACAACTGATTATGCAGGTTTTTTTATATAATTGGGTAAAAACGTTCAAGGAATTTTAGAAAATGGCAATAAAAGTGCTTCTGAAACTTTAAATAGAAAGTCTTTTAAACAATATGTTTTAGCTTGAACTATTTTTATTTATATGAATATTTTGTTCCTCTTTATGACAAATAATCATTTTAAAATGGGCTTTTTCAGTAATTAAAGTTATCAGGTTCCTAAAAATCACATATAAATCAATTAAATAATTTGAGATTTTTTGTTATACACTTTTAAATCTATTTTAAATGTTTAAAATGCATTGAATACCTATTTTTATGACAAATTCTCTAATCTTCAGTGATCACTGCATGTTTTAAAAAAAAAATAAACGAATTAAAAACAATGTTTTCCGTATATCTTTTAAAAAAATTTCTTGCTGTTTTTAGGGTTTATTTTAGGGTTTTTTATGGTTGTAGTACATGATAACCCAACTTTTAATTTACTGATATTTTTTTAATTTTTATTAATAGTTGTTTTATATTTGCATCGTTAAAGTCAAACAGTCCATTAGTTCCTTCCGTAGACACATACTTAATGTTAAAAAAATATTTTTCTTTATTTTAGGCTGAAAAAAAAATAATGTTAGTAATGCTATTTTAAATTTTTATAAGCAGTAACAGATATATTTCATTGAAAAAAAATTTATAAATCTGATTTTTTTATCAGGTAATGCGATTACTGGGTTTTTCCCCGAAATTTTAGGACCAAAATTACCAAATTGTTTAGGGGGTCAAAT
>NW_025786499.1:0-16077 GCF_021130785.1 Homalodisca vitripennis
TATAGCCTCTGCTTGGAGGAGGGCTTTTTCAGAAAGTCGGAAAATACAGCTTCTAGTTTTGATCAGTAAAGGCAAGAGGGAACCAAGCTCTTCATCAGCGTATATTTCTCTGTGTATACTCGATACAGCAGAGAAGCTGCTGGAGTAACTCCCTCGGCCACGTATAGAAAAGGCAATTCAGGAAGCTAGCGATATATCCGCCCGGAAATTTGGCTTCAGGCAGGAGAAGTCAGTTATTAGTGCCATCAAAGAATTGGTAAGTACATTTTAGGTGACACAGCAGAGGAACCACAACTCCTTGATGGTATGCTGGCCACTCTTGACATCAAGAATGCTTTTAATTCAACAAGATGGATTGCCATGATGGAGGCCTTCGCAAAACTTTTCAAGATTCCGGAGTATCTACTCAGAACAGTGGGAAAATACGTGAAAAATCAGATGACGAACGTAGGAGAGAGAGCACAAGCGGAGCTGCTTAGGGTTCCATTTTGAGCCCCGACTTGTCAAATTTTTCCTACGATTGAATTGTGCACTTGAAGATGCCTCCGGAGTCTTTCCCGGAGATATGCAGTTGAGATAGCTGCATTAATTAATTTGCGGAAGTTGGTTGACGAAAATGAGTGGTAACATCGTAGAGTGGTTTGAGAGACAGCACGTTGGGGTGGAATTCTTTCTCAATCACTTCTTGTCGGCCTATTATTTTGGATCTTAGCAGCAGAGGATGAGGAAATGGGAGTTGCACGGTTGTTTTTGTTTTTGGAGATTCAATCTCGAGATGATGGTGGAAAATATCTTCTGTATGGTGCGTTATCTCCATGGATAGAAGAATAGCTTAAGGACACAGCTGCAGGAAGACACTTCAAAACACAGTCTATCATTGGAGGCTATGCTCCAAGGACAACAATTCAGAATCCATCCTGGGTATGATATTATAACTGCAGGATCGTATATTTATTACATTTGTTGCTTCTTTGGGCAATAATAGCAATTCTCCTGAAAACATCCCTTGCTTACCTTTTTTATATTCATTCCATTGTCAGAAATGAACCTTGACAAAACAAGAAGAAATTTAGTTAATTTTGCGTTTTAAGTTTCATACACCAGGGCTCTATGTGGTATGTTGATATATAACAATGTTGCCTGAGCTGGTCCAAAAAGTTCACAATCAGGGCACAGGAAATAAAACACAGGATAACGCAGAGCGGATCCACGAGAAACGTTTCCATGTAAAAAGTTTAAAAGAGGGTTGAATTCTCGTATGGTGGAGTATTTTAGATCGAGCTCTCCTTAACACTTACAGGACGGATCCAGACCGAAATTTTTGATAGTTTTTGTAAAGTTAAATCTTAAAACACTACTTTAGCAATGAGGACAATGTTTATGAACTCCATATGGACACCATAATTCATAATTTTAGTTAAAAACTGTATTAAGATTATTGGAAGAGTGACATTTAATTTGTATGTAAATTGCGTTGTTATAATAGCTTCCCATCAAGATATAATTTTGTATTGTATTTCAAGTTATTATTCTCAACGCAATCTTAAAATTCTCCAGTCCTGAATCTAAACCCTTGGGATTTTATAATACACTTGTGTTAGTAATTAGAAACTTTGTGCTTCATCCTGCGTATTGCATATGTGGGCGGTTAAACATTTAACGTAAATATTATTTCATTTTAATATTTGTTACATTAAAACGTACTATTGGAGTGACACATTTTACTGTTTACTCTGATTTAACAGTAAATATAAGCAGACTTTACCGATATCTTTACGCTATTAAAGTTACGTCAACTTGAGCTACAACACCACACGAAGTAACAGCAATGTATACAATATCAACTCCTTGGTCAAACATTTGTTTTAGAAGTTGTGTCTAGTTTGGAAACAACCACAAACTTTTCATCTACTGCTTACGTTTTGTCAACGAAAAACTTCTCGATCATTTTTACTTATTGAATATTTTACGGTTTAAGATAGCAATTTCTAACTTTATACTCTTTTATTAAAACATGTGAGGTCCGACAATAAAATAATGAGACTGATTTTCTTAGCAAGATGTAGCAATATTGTTAACCTTGAACTATAAGCTGCTTCTAGTCCAAGCGGCACATCGATGCAACTGTTCAGTTTTCAGTTATGCTGTAATAAGGTTAACACGTGTTTGTGTCTCTCGTCATGGAAATGGAACCGCATATATTGCCGCAACGGTATGCTATTTCTTTTTGCGTTACGTCGGGTGAAAATGCAACGAAAACTTATGATAAGGTTCAGAAGGCTTCTAGAGAGGAGTTTATGTTAAGAGCTCAAGTTTTTGTTGGTATAAAATGTTTAGTAAGGCAGAAAGAGTTTTGAAGATGAAGGCCGCAATGGACGACCATCAACCTCACGTGCGGATGTCAACTCGACCAGGGTGCATGAACTCATACGATCTGATTCCGTAAAAATGATTGCAGAAGAACCCTGAACATCAATTTAAAAACCGTTCGTCTAGTAATACCTTTGTAAAAGAGTTTTTCCGTGTCCGTACCCACATTGTTGATAATTGGACTCTGCATCACGATAATAAACCATCCCATACTGCTCTGTAATTACAGCAATGTTTAACCTTGAAAAAATATCAGAACTACCACAGCCACCTTATTTACCAAATATCGCTTCGTGCAACATTTTTCTATTTCAAGATTCAAAAACGGAGGTGAAGGGACACCATTTTCAAACAAGGAAAGATTTCCAAGAAGCCGTGACGGAAGGTCTTGGAGGATATTACAGTAAGATGACGTCCAGAAACGTTACCGTGAGAATGTTGATGAAACAGTCTCATTACTTTATTGCCGCAATTCGTATAGTAGTATCATTGGTTTCTTTATGAGTTAAATAGTCTTTATTGTAATTTTCCTGTTGTAGACCCCTTAATGTCAATCACCAAATGTACCATTTGAATAATTATTGGGATGCAACTAAGTCACAAAAATTTTATTTTTCACCTCAATGATATTAAATATACATGGATATAGGGCTCTCATTTTACGTAATATTATATCGTTCTGTGCCATAAAAAGCTTTTGAAATTTTATTCAAAATACGATGTAAAGATTGATATACTCATCAAAGAACTTAATCTATAGACAGATGAAGATCCACGCCAAATTTAAGGTGTGCGGATGAAATCCTATACATAGTTGGTAAAATGTTAATTTATTTATTCTACGATTATCCCGTTGCCATCATGGTTAGCCATAAGATCAATAAAACAATGTTTCTCACTACGCAGCCTAAATTGAAGGGTTGAAAAATATCTTCATATAGAAAATAAAAGAAATAAAAATGAAGCTTTATACAAAACGTAATAAGTATAATAGTTTGTTTTTGATATATCTTGCGAAAACACAAGCATTCAGAAATGGAATTATTCCAGTCTTACCAGTAATATGCTTCGCTAACGCTCAGCCAACACTGCTGTAGTTGTAAGTGATATTTATTTATTTAATTTATAAACTTAATTACAATGTAATTACTGAATTGTTCGTGGCGAAATTTACTGTATTATTTATTTTGAATTTATGCACAAAAACCGAAATTTATCTTGCCTAAGTAGAAATAAAAGCTCACTTTAATTTATAGCTCCATTCATCATCGGGATATTCTAGGAAGATCAAACAGACATAAAAGGAGTAAGTTTAAGTCTCCTAAGTGATAAGTTTTGGTAATCTTTTTTAATTATCTAATTTCATGCAATACGTATGAACCAAGCTGATAATTATATGTCAGATTAAAATGAATATGCAATTTTATTCTATACATTTATATGATATCACTATGATGTTGAAAGACAAAATAGAAAAAAAAAACAGTACTGATCGTATATAAGTCACAATATATTGTATTATTTATACGAATATCAACTGCCCTTTGTTACCGACTTGAGGAGGGCACTTATTCTACT
Organism: Homalodisca vitripennis; assembly: GCF_021130785.1. Lineage (NCBI taxonomy): Eukaryota > Metazoa > Arthropoda > Insecta > Hemiptera > Cicadellidae > Homalodisca > Homalodisca vitripennis. The sequence continues at coordinate 3,949 of NW_025786499.1, forward strand.
GCATAACATATCGAAATTATTTGGAAAATACCTCCTTGGTCTAAAGATTGGATACCACAGTAACCAAAGAAAAATTTCTTAAAGTAATATTTTGTCTAGTTTCTATTATTCAAATTGACAAGTACATAAGCCCTTAGTGTCGTATATTATTGTCACAGAATTTTATTATTTGCACGTAAGGTATGTCGGACCATGCCTCCGAACTCCCTGTTATATATCGCCGAAGTCAGCACTTTGCAATAACTGAATTTCGTACATCGGAATAATGTTTCTCCTGGTTACCTGAGTTTACTATGTTTACCGACTCTCGTTTGCAGTTATTCCAGATGTAATTTGATAGAAAGCAGTTTTACATTCACAGTGTGCTTTGCAAGTCCCGATGGAAGAAATCAATTTACTTTTATTTTACTCTTTCTTGTTCCTTTTATTTTTTCAATTTGTTCTTACTTGATTAACCAAATTATAATTGCTTAACCACAAAAACCGTAGTTGCCCTCGATACATACATTTTTACACTGTAAATGATAGAAACTTTTAACTGATAACATGACATTACTTTCATTGTTATACTATTTACCACAGTTTTATAAATCTTACTGAGTTGTAAACAATAGATTGGGCAATATAAAATATTAATACAAGAAACTTTCTTTTGAGAGAATTTTTATACAAGATTTTTTGACGCAAAAGCAAAGTTTGCAGGAAAATAACAAGTAAAATTTGAAAATTGTATTTTTTATAATAACTAGGGACGTGCGCGTCCATATACATCTTAAATTAATAAAGCTGAGTAGAGCTGTGACAGCATCGAATTAGGTCAGTAGTTAGCGATGTCCATAGTTCAGAGAACGGCCACCAGTCTAAGTTAATCCTTAGAGTTAATCTGTAAGCTTAGGACATGGAGTTAAGCTGTGCCAATTGGTCACTATCGATAAGTCAGGAGTGGCTATCGATGTTCATATTCGAAAGAACTGCAAACCAGTATCCTAGTTAACCCTTAGAGTTAATCTATAAATTAAGGACATGGAAGTGGCTGTGTAAGTTGCCACTATCGACAAAGTCAGGAGTTGCTATAGATGTTCATATTCGAAAGGATGGCCGCCAGTCTCCAAGTTAATTTCCTTAGAGTTAATCTATAAGCTTAGGAGATGGAATTAAGCTGTGGTCAATTGCCACTATTTATAAATCACTAGCAGATATCGATGTTCATATTCGAAAGGACGGCTTCCAGTATCTTAGGTAAATTCTTACAGTTACTATATAAGCTTAGGAATGAAATTATGCTTGATAAATTTTGCCTATCTATCGACAGGTCAGGAGCAGCTATCGATATTCGTATTAGAGACAGTAAATCATTAAAACTATCAATATTGTTGAGGTCTTACAACATCACGATTAAAAGTGAGGAGCAAGTTATCAAATGTCCCATAGTCAGGTAAGTTAAATCTTGCCCTTGATATAAAAATTATGCAGTGCAAAAAGTCTGTTGGAAGTTTCACTTTTGACTCTAGCCAGAAGGTGTTGTCAATAGATGCCCATATTTCATAGGACGGCCGTCGATTCACTATTTAACCCTCCTAATTCCGTGATTATGAGTTTAAAAAAAAAATTAATTAACTCAAAATCAGGTAACTTTCTCTGGTATTGGTTACAAATTACGGTCCATATAATAAGGTCAAAAGTTGGCCCTTAACCAAAATACTGCTTCCACGGCTTTTTAATAATAGTATACTCTTGTAGCTACAAATATAATAATTGAAAAAATAATGTACAAAGTAATAAACATTTATTATACCAAAAAAACCATAATGTGGGTATAGAGCTTATTAAGATCCTTATAAACACTGACTAGATTGCAGAACTGGTTGGACGCGGTAAAGCTTATGATAATAAAATAAAGTTGCTCTAAAAATAGATTCAAACATTAATCAATCTAGAGTATTTTATATGATTAGTATTAGTAAACTCTAATTTTAAAGTAATTTGGCATGCATACTAGTATTATAGTTACAGTTTAATCTCTCAAATTTAGGTTACGCTGTATTCAAGTAAAAATTAGAAAATATGCTGTACTCAACTTAATCCAATAAAATTCGAATAAGTTTACTATTCACACGAAACGTTTCGTGTTTGTTTAGTATTCAACACGAATACTACCACTCCATTACCACTACCTATCGCAACACTTGGTAGCTAATTTTGCAATTTTGGAATTCAAAAATGTAATGATACGCAAAGATGGGCAAGGAGGGAAGGTCTTGAGTCTGTCCAGATGTGACATAAAATCGGTTCATATCTTAAAACAGTGTGATATTGTGTATTTGATTGTAAAGGCAGCTTTTAAAGTGGTGGACTTTCCGAGAAAAGGTGGACAAAGTGTGAATCCTCTTCCATTTTAAGGAAAAATTTTGTATAGTAGAATCAAATGAAAATTCAAATGAAAGTAATGAACCGATTCAGCCTTGTTAATGAAGAGTTGTTTTGAAACCCAATGCATTTGAACTTGAGTATTCATTGATTTCTCATCACTACATTTATGTTTTGTACACAAAAATGTATAGTAATAATTTATGAATAAACGTTTATCTTCACGATTATAAAATTGTGATAAAATCATATATTGCATTTTCATATTTAAAATATTCAGAAGAATTCCCTAAAAAGATTGTTAGAGAAAAAATTAGTCGGCAAAACATGCTGAGGACCACCAGAGAGGTGTGACGTGTGTACATGAAATGTGGGACCAGTGATTCCAATATTTCTCTACAAGGATGTCCAATATCTCTGCCGTACCTACATATTCAGCGTATATTGTTCCAAATCAAAACTTTTCGTTATAAAAATCAAAAATATTTATAGATTTCAAAAGTCTAATTCAATTAGCTGAGTTTCTAACGTGTTTCCTTTGTAAATGCAACTTTATAACAAAAGTTCTTACAAGTTCATTAAAAACTTTTCAAATACACATTTTTGTAGTGGGAATAATTAGCAAAAAAATTGCTTATCGATATTATAGCTTTAGAAATAAGTATTGACATACATTAAATTTGACATTAAACAATTAATTTAATCAGAATTCATCAATATCATAGGATACTTATGTTGGAACGGTTTTATTCGATGTCCAATAAATTATAATGATGCGAGGCGTAACAAAACTGTTTTCTAAATAAACAATAAAGTTTTATAAAAATAACGTAGCTAACGTGGTTGATTTAATGTAATTTAGCAACAATTCTCAGTGGAAGGTGAACTGGAGCTAAACTCAACATTCACATTAAATCAATCCTTCCCACCCTTAGCTACGTCATGTGTAGAAACCTCAGTCATTCCGTACTTTGGGAACGTGTCTAAAACATCGTGGTGTGCTCAACTGTGCAACCTGATGAGACAATGAGACTTTACTCGAAATTCCAGGAATGAAGTAAGACAACGACAGATTACAGGCACTGCTCTAAGTGGAAGGTTAACTGGAACTAAACTGAATATTCAAAATATACAATAGCACGTTAGCAATTCGAGGGTACACAGTAAAACACCTCAATCTTAACTAATTCCAAACCAAGCGTAAACGTGATTGACAATACTATACATAATACTCTGACCTCGTTGGCAAGCAATTAAAATGTTTTTTGTGAGAGATAGCCGAACTTAAATGAAGATTTGATTTTGGTTTATTTTACGATGACGTACAATAATAAACACTTTTTTAAACTTATGTATTGTACATTTTATAGAACAAATTTATCTACACTGTGACTCCATATCTGCACAACAAAAATTTAGGAATTGGATATTTAATAACGCTTTAGCAATAAAGTTTTTGGACATATTTATTATTATCTCACCAGTATCCGCGATATTTTTGAAGCTGGAAAAGAAAATATCTATTTGAATTGGTGTTGAATAATCCCTGAAATTATACGTGCTGCTCTTTCGCCCCCAATTCCCTTGGACTCCCCAAATTTAAAAATATTTTGTAATACTAAATATCGGTTGATCGGTTGTAATAAATTCAGGCAACGACGAGGGTTGTTGCTGCTTTGATGGGTAACCGCTGAACGATCCTGTCCTTACAAGCCCGCCTGCATGGTCATTGGTGGTTCGGAAGTCACCTTTAATAAGCCGTTGGTCCCCAGGTTGTGTTAGAGAGGGCTTCTTCTTAGCCCTAACTTCGCCTGGCAAATAAAATATCTTTACTTCAATTTTATTTTAAAAACTAACGTGCGCTTGCCAACACCAAAGCATTTAATTGCAATTTTTGATAATTATTGAACCCTGTTTAATACGTGTTATATGAATAGTCTTTTTCATATAGATACAAATGTGTATATGAAACATTTTTTAATGTACTTAATTTGAATGCTACTACTTGTGACTATATTAAAAATAAAATTGTTAAATACTAAGATGTAATAATAAGTGAAAAACATATGAAACGAGTGTTGCTAGAAAATCATGATTTGTTAGGAAATTTTAAACTTTTAAAGACGATTTATAACCAATAAATTCATTTTCAAATCACAGCTTATAAATACTGTCAATACACTATTTAAAATATATACAATAGCCTATATATGATGCATAACTGTAATAGTTATATTCTATATATACAACTTTCGGTTGTATACATGCAGAATTGTTCCTATTAGTAACAAATTACTTCTTATTTAAATTTCCTTTAATAATACGGTTTCGCTTTGCCGTTTTCAAAAAGGTATAATAAAAGGTATAATAAAAAGCGTAATAAAACAAAAATAACAAAGCAACAAATTATTACACAAGTAAATAAATAAAAAAATTTTGCATAAATAAATATTTGTTTGTTTTATTTTTTGTTTTATTACTTTTTATTATACCTTTTTGAAACCGGGCCAAAGCCGAAATATTAAAGGAAATTTAAACTAAGTTCCAATTTGTTATATATGTAGTATATATATATATATATATAAAACTTTGTTATAATGTTCTGTTCGTTAAGCAAATCAAACAATATTGTGGTTATATTACATGGATTTTGGCAATTTTATGGCATATTTCTTGATACAAATTTTATATTTTCTTCAATAATTATTAATACATTTAAACATCTGTTTGGAGAAACATAAGACAGTATTACATTTGTAAAACATTAATTTCAAACAGAACTACTCTAATCCAAATCGGTCCACTGTTTAGTTCTCTTTTCATAATGCTTATATCTCTAGATAGGTAATTAGTGTTTCATTATCTTGAACGATTGTATTAAAATACCATTTAAATTTATTTTTATTTATAAAATAAATAAAAATATCACGCAATTATGTCACGGTGATGGTTTTGTTGATAATTATGAAGATTTATTAAAATTGTTATTGAAATTTGAAGTTATTAAATGCCTGTAGTAGAGCGTAAAATTTAGTGAAGAGAAAATATATAAAAACTGTCCCTTAAAATATCCCTTGTCAGCTAAGGGACAAATCTGATCACTACATGACAAGCTCTGATCCCCTAAGGTGTTTGAGGATCGAAGTAACCTGCACGTAACAATGAAAAATATATTAATGCAGATAAGAATAAATAAACTTGGGATACTGAAGAGTCCATTATAGTGGAAAAAATACGTTGCTTTAAATAAAATGGTTATTAATGATGAATAGAAACATACTTCACGTGTTTTATTGAAGCCATGAACACGTATCTTCTCTTATGCTAAACGAATTTAATGCAAATCAAAAACCTGAAGTAAACGGATATAAATTATTGTAATAATACTATTCATATGGCTTGCCTGACTTGCTTGGATACGATGATAAAGCGTTTGATAAGAATATAATAATTGTTTGATTGCAACGTAGCAAATTAATGTCAATAATATGCTAACATTTGGTGGATTTAAATAAAACTGGCAAACTATGCGTTGCCACAAATGAAAATCAGCTGTTCTCAGAAGCACTCATAATAAAGCCTGAATTCTTTCTTCAATCTCATATGTCACGTCTTTTATATATTCATATGGCTTGCCTGACTTGCTTGGATACGATGATAAAGCGTTTGGTAAGAATATCATAATTTTTTTATTGCAACGTAGCAAATTAATGTCAATAATATGCTAACATTTGGTGGATTTAAATAAAACAATGTATTCCCTCACTTAATGTACTCAGATTACAAACTAATACAATAACCAATTCATTCCTGTGTTTTCTTAAATAACACTGTAAGTTTTGCTGTCGTAAACGAATCAGAAAGGTTCCTACCTCAAAATATCTATAGTACCGGAATTAATGTAAAATTATTAAAAAACTGATAAATATTCTATAATTTTATAAGCTATATTGTTAACATAAATTCATACTGAACATATATTATTGGCTGATTATTCTAATTATATTTTGTTTAAAATTTAAATAGACATACTTCACGGTTTTATATTTATGATTTACCGTAATAACATACGCAGAATAGCGCCTGATTTTTAAATGGTTAATTACTTTTTGAATCTTCGGCTCTACTCATAAACTCTCTAACATTCGCCTGTCGCTACACTCGTAGACCTCACTGTTACAAAAGCATAACAGTACTTTTTATAGAGAGAAACAAAAAAAAACTACTTTTAGTTTGAGATTTTTTTTGGGTAACGATTTTTATGAAGTTACAACTGAAATTTATGGTGTAAAGGTTTCTACCGATGATTTATTAACTGTACTTCAGTGCATTAACGTCTAATATCAGTGCTGTCTTAATGTTTAGTTATATTAGAATATAGTTTACAAAGTGTGTAACTTAAACTCACACGCTTTATGTAATGTTTGTTTACAAGAGTTGAGCTTGAACAGTTACTTGGATTGCGTTGCCAACAAATGAAAAATCAGCTGTTCTCAGAAGCACTCAAAATAAAGCCTGAATTCTTTCTTCAATCTCATATATCACGTCTTTCTAAATCTCGGAGCCTATTTGCTGACTACTCTAACTCTATTTATATCCGTGCCTTGTGTCGTTCTTTAAACAGAAGGAACATCAACATTCTTATACATAAAGCAAGTATTAAAATAATTCCATACTTACAAACTCGCTCATTTTAACGAAAATACAGTCGATGTGTGCTTTGCCTTTCGTCTTGTAGGGAACTTGAATCAAGTCTACGTTACAGTTACACTTATGCTTGTGGACGTGTCAAGTCTACATCTACTAGGCAGCTAACGAAAAATTAATGATCAAAATGATGAAATCCAAATACCAGTGGAAATTTTACAACTTTGTCATGTTTTTATGAGCTTAAAGTTAGTTCTACGTATAGGATTGCAGTAGGACATAATTGGTTGACTTTTTAACTGTACTCAGGACAGTCGAAAAATAGAATAAATATATGTTAAAATATATTTACATTTGTAAGAAGCGCATGAAAGTCTATTTAAAATTTATCTTATTGACTTCAGATTTCACTTTATACCAGTTAAAATAATCTATGTTTGGAATAATAACTTAAACATTATAATTTATAGTCACTTGAACGTAGAAACGTATTTTCGGCCCATACAAACACAGTATTATATATCTTTTAGTCATCAGCTGTATACAGAACCGATAATGTAAAATATTTATTAACGTATTAACGTTTTAGTTGATAGGGATCGAGTAACCTCTTAGTTAAGATTGAGGTGTTTACTGTGTACACTTTTTAATCCCCCACTTGTACAGAAAAGTCACTGATAAAACAGGAAGGCCATGTTTTGTACAACAAGAAAAGCATAAATATCGAGCAATCCTCTTAGACAAGAAAAATCTAATTACAATCTACGAGCTTCTCTCAGGACAAAACAAGGACATTGTTGGTGTGAGCATTTGCAGCATTAGCAGCACACACTTTATTAAGAAAATAGTAAAATAATAATGACTCAGCCTTACTCTGAAATCACTTTAAATATAAAAACATAATTTCTTTCTGTCTGGCATTGCTCTATATCTGGAAAAATACAAATATAGACATAAAAATTGTGCATGAATTTTCATGTGCATTAATCTCGTATATGCATAATTGAGTTCCGTTGATGGTGGTTGGTTTTGGATCAAGCGTTAAGTGACCGTTTATGTCTACTTCAAGTCATAGTTATCTTTTCTTTCCTGTCATATTTCCATCATTTATTAACATTTTAAAATTAAGTAGAACTCGAAACAGTTTTATGAATGAAACTAAAAAAAAGTAATATCTCTAATATATTATGAGTATCTTAACTTTTCAAATCAATTTCTTAGAAAAATACCAAAGTGATCACGTAATGCTGCACTATTATATTTCTTAAACCTAATATTAATCACAGTTTAATTTAGTATAATTATTGTTGTTTTAAGGGTAAAAAAACATCCTAAGTTGTTTAACAGACGAAATACCAAGAAACAGTTCTTTGTTAATTATCAATATTGTGTTCCACAACATTTTTGTCTGTCGTACATCTTATGTTTTAATACAGTCAAAAATATTTAATTTTACATTTCCCCTGTTTAATTTAAGGGGAGCATGTACCTTTTTCGGGTCCCATGTTATTTAAATGGGAGTACACTGCAACATGTCGGTACCATTATCTCCTTAACTATTAGACATATTGACTTTAAACCTTTGGGTTTTGTTCTACATTAACAGCTTTATATTTTCATGCCTTTTTTTAATATCTCAATAAACAAAAAAAATATCGTGGTAGCAATTTAACAAACATTTTTTTTTTAATTATGTAAATACAATATTTTTTAAAATTATAAAAACATAATATATATTGATAAAAAAGCATGAATCTACTCACCATCTAGTCTGCAATAAGTGTGGTAAAATTTGAAGTCTGTAAGTTCTAATAATTTGTTTCACAACGTGTCCGAAATGTCACGAAACGGTACTTTCGGTTAAAAACAGCTTTAAAGTTTTAGTTACACTTCAAAATACATAATCACTTTAAAATCCACCTGGACAGTAATCATCTTCTTCATTTTTACTCTTTTTTCCTATCCTTCTTTTTATCCTCTTCTTTTTATTTTCTTCTTGGACTTCTTTGTCAGCTTTTTTAACCCTATTGGAATCGATTTGTTGAAGGCCTTCAACCATAAAGCGTCCTGGTTGGATGCATAATCGTTCCAAAACATTCACTTTGGCCATTGCTCCTTCATTAAAACTAAGAACTGCATCACAAACCCCTAATTTTAATGTCTGAATGCCAACAAATGTGGTCTTGGGTAGCCTATTCCAAATTACGCTATTGATGCTTTCATTAGGGTTCTGTGTTTTACCGTGCAGACACCTCTTTAGTAGGGCTGGGGCTGATAAATCCTTATAGATTGGTTTTATTTCTTCCATAATAGATTCAGGCAATGAGTTTGTATGTTTGAAATCATCTAGCTTATTATTTGCCTGAGCTTGTCTGTATTTGCACCAAGACTCAATCCCAGGCGGGCATAGTTCGTGCTGAGGTTTTGCGTCAGTCGATAATTTGTGATAGAACGTAGCCCATATTGCTCTCTTCATTTTTTCAACATCTTCCAAATTATTCCTTATTGCCATCCCATAAAAAACGTTGTAAGTGATCTATCTCTACATCAACCTTGTCCTCCAAGTCCTTTACCATCCTTCAATTTGATTCCTTTTTTATCCCTCTTCAATCGCTGCAGTCTTGTTCCTAGTCGCTTCTGAATATGGCCTACACATTCAAGTTTTTCTAACAAAACATCATCACCATAGGGATTGTTTGCCACAACATGAGTAAACCCCTTAGAGTCCCCATCTCCAAGGTATTTTGTGTATCGCACATTGAGTTTAGCCTCAGAGCGGCGACAAAGAGTCAGAGCTCCCGCCACCTCCATTCCACCACTTGTACCTGAAAAATTTGCCAAACAAGTACCAGAATTTTTGTGCTGTTTCAATAGGGTTTGGTCATGGCTTAGAGGTTTTCTGACACATTTATTACAATATTTGCTGAAACACTCAAAGTCCATAACCTTTCCTGTATCGAAGGATGTTGCTGTCATTACGCCGTTCACAGAGGTGAAGCCTCGCTTCTGCCAGGTACCGTCAAAAGCGGCTGCTATATCACGACAATCATCATTTAGGCTACGAACTTCATCAGCTGCCTGTCTAAGTGAACATTCACTTACCTCTGTTACAGCAGTAAGCAGTTTTTTATTAATATTTTTCAATTCGGCTGTTTGGTGGAGCGATATTCATCACAGCAGAAAATACCCTACCAGAATCTAGGCCTTTGCCGATTGAACGTAGAGCATAAACATATCTTAGATTCAAACTCATTGACATATTTTCTAAACAACAATTTGGAGCTGTATTACTGAGGTCATTATGTTGTACATACATTGCAACAAATAATTTTACACGATGTACTATTCCACACTTGAAGTCTTCATCTAGGCTTATGTCAATGGCAGTTTCGAGAACTACTACAATATTTAAATGCAGTGAAAGATTTTTATTAGGCCAGAAATCTGTTGGTAAATCTAATTATAATATTTACATTGTTTATGTCATTACTATAATCACTAAATTTAAGGGCAACTTTGAATCATTAATCTTCTCTAGGAAACTAAGATGATTGTTTAGGCCTAGGCCTATTAGATTCACCTTGTACCTGGAGAAGCACCTTAGTTCCTAGTTCACTTGAATTTTTACGAAATTGGTTACCTCTGTGAAGACTGTTTATTGAACCATTTTCACTCTAGGCAATGGCTATAATAACAACAATAATATCACTTATTTGATATAATAAATACAAGGCACTAAGAGTCTCAAAGTTTTGAAATCACCTGGCACCACACAAAATAGAATTACACTGACCAAACACTGTTAGTAAAACATAAAACAATAAACAATAATATCAATAGTGTAGGTTTAGGGTAAAGTTACAGATGACTTACATCCTTCAAATTGCATCTAATAGCCAAAGCAGTGCTACCAACCTATAAGGGGGAAAAAACTTAATAAATCATACAATTGGAGAGAGTAAGTAATATGGTATAGTCAATACATTCTGACACTAAACAATCCATTAGCGCGCCATGTCTGTCAGGCTGGAAAAAAGCGTGCATAACATTTCTTTAAAACACATTTTACACATATTTCTAAAAACCTCTCAGAAATATAGAGTGGTTAATATATTTATTTGAAAAAGGGTATAAAACATTAGTATTTTTTATATGTTTACAAAAAAATCGATATTTTTGGTGCCAAAAAGTGTACATGCTCCCCTTAACAGAAGTAATTTTGGTTCACTTCTGGCTGGTTCATACATTTCAGGTTGAAAACCCCATAGTAAATACAGCAAAAACTTATTTGTACTTGGCAACCTTATGGATGTCCATGAGCGGCAAATCAAAACGCAAAATGTCGAGATTCTTGGATGCACGGTTAATTCGATAGGTCTAGTCCTATTGCTGGAGACTGTTGGAGTTTAGTAAGGGTTTGTTCCCCAAAGAGGCAAAGGTTCCTTGCCAGCCTCTAGCCTAGACATAGTGGCGAACCCCCTCGTGCCTGTTTTTTACTGGAGAGACTGGTTCAGAACTGTCTTCTCATTCTTGCGAGAGGAAATGACTTGAGATTTTGTGCCCTAAACATTCCCTCATGAATCTAGACAGGAGGATGTCCCTACTCCCAATCTTTCCGATCACAAATATCCTGTCACTCTTGAAGCAACCTTTATCAGGACTAGGTGCAATGTTCTAAGCTTTCTTATACCTTAAGGAAATCTTCTTTTTAGTCTTAAGTACTAAATGAGTTCTTACTTAATTTTTATTGTTCATCATTATTTTAGGATTCTTGTTTTGATTTTGTTTGATACTCATTAGAATTTTTATTTATAATGAAACAAAACATTATTAATAATTATTACCATTACCTATGGTAATTGTCCTTAGACATCAATGCAATATAATGATCCGTAATAATTTCCCAGAAGGGATATAATCATAAATGTAATAAAATTTATTATAATTAATATGGTCCAGAAATATTTGTATCATTTGATTTGCTTTACAATGATTGTTAAACAAGTACCTATGATTTTACGCAGAGAAGCGATGAATATTATAAACCGGGATTATTATTGTAACTACACTTGCTTGAGCTTGCATCTAAGCAGCAGTAACAACGCTTTACGTATT
>NW_025786500.1:0-17162 GCF_021130785.1 Homalodisca vitripennis
AAATATTTTTAATTTCTCTTTACAAAAAGTAACAACTTTTTTCCTCTTCTAAAGTTAAAATTTGTTTCATCTTTATCATATAATTCCTTACAATAAACAGTCTTTTCTATTCTCTTCTTGACAACTTTGTACATTTCTTTTAAGATTCCATTTAAATTAGAAAAAATTATTACACGCATGGAAAAATGTTAACATTCGAATTATTGATAGTTTGGGTTTGTTTTTTTTTTTTATTTGTAAATGTCTTTTAAGACGTATAGAAATGTTGAATTTCTCTTCCGCATACGCAAAGAATGCTGGTCTAGCAAAGTTTTGTTTAGCACAATCTTTTTACAATATGCTTGTTTGTTGTCTTTACTATAATGGAGATTATAAAATTCTGAAATATTCTTAAACCTTTTCTTACACCGTGTGCACTCTTTCTCTTCCTAAAGTTAATTTTTCCATTTTATCATATAAATTCTTTTTCTATATTTCATTATTACAAATCCTTAGTAACAATAATAGGCATAATCCATCTTTTCGTAAGTTCTTTGTTTTATCTTGAAAAAAAACTTTCGACAAAATCTTTAAATTCTTGACACTTTAATTACATTTCTTGTTGGGCCTCCATTTATATTTAGAAAAAACTTACCAGCTTTGACTTTTATTCAATTCATATTCCGTTAAAAACTTCCGGTTATTTCTCAATTTTCAAAGTTTCCCAAGTTTGATTTAATATCGTCTAATATATCAGATTTTGCTTCGCCTTTATATCCATACGGTTATCTGTATCGATCATATTTTCTTCCTAGGACATTTCTTCTTATCATCTTTAGCGTTCAGTGCTTAAACCTTGTTTATAGTAAACGGTGTACAAACTCAGTGTTTACTAGCTTTTGAATTACTGTCCATCTTCCCTAAATTCTTCTTTATCTTCGATACAAAACCAAAAAAATTCTCTTTTCAAGGGGTTTTTTTTACGATATTTATTGTTTTTATTTATCAACGCTTCTCTTAATTCCTTTACATCTTACTGGATTTTTTGTCTAGATTATTTGTACCGCAGTTACATCTTTGACCTCTCAATCCAACAAAATTCTATCTTAAAAACTTCCGCTATTTAACTCATCTGTTGGAATATCACCTATTACCGTTTCTTTATTTTTAGTAGTGAAGACCATTCATGAATCCTTTTGGATAATCAATCTTGTATCAAAGTCATACTATTATTTTCTTTAATTAAATTTTTAAAAAGGATCTCGTTATCAGTTCTAGGAAATAACTGTCCTTGTACTCCATTGTAACAACAGATTCAAATCTGGATTTCAAACTTTTCTTTAATTTTGTTGTAATAAAAACTCGTACATTAGGCAAATTTTGAGAGGTCTCGAGAACTGAAAAAATCCTATTGTAAATCGGTCTTGTTAAATTTAACCTTTTGTTTGTTTTCCCCCCCCCCACCCCCCCCCCCCCCCCCCCCCCCCCCCCCCCCCCCCCCCCCTCCCCCCCCCCCCCCCCCCCCCCCCCCCCCTTTTTTTCTACATGTTGCACCTCGCTATTTAACAGTTGTTCGTTCAAAGATGTTAAAGCATTTGAAATTTGTTTTCGTTAGCGTTGTTGTTCATTGGCAAAATTCTTCATTTCCCAAAGCCTTAATATCACATTCTGTTTTCTCACATTTTTCCCATAGATTTTCCAAAACACTTGAGTTTGATTCATACAGCTTAATAAAAGGTCCTTCTCAAAAACACTTGTAGCTTTGGGGTCCTCATATTAGTAATTAAAAACATCAATGTTTAACTCTATTCATCAAAAGGCTTCTGTCTGAATCGAATGCAATAAACTCTTATTTCACATGTTTTAAAATCACCATTCCTTGTTTCGAGATAGAAATTTCAAAATTTCTCGAAGATGAAACAACAACGTATTCAGTTTATTATGTGGTCGTGTCGTTGAGGTTAAGAGGTTGGGGGTGGGGATTGTGCAAAGTTTTTGATTTTTAAAATGTTCTGGAGCAAGAGTGTAGAAATCCTTGTGTATGTTCGTGTAAATTTGTTAGATATTCTAGATCGACTTCGAAAGAATTATCTAGCCATAATCCCCCTTCGTCGCCAGTGAGTTCCAAAATTGTTTCTTTAGCCATTCTGCTGTTGTCGCGTAAGTTTTAGGTGATCCATCCACTTGATATTCGTTATTGGTAAATTTTGCAATGAGAGCCATACCCATTAAAGGTTGTTTGCATCGGGAGTACATCAAATAGTTTCGGTCGGGCTTGTGTGCTTATCAAAAATTCTTTTAAATATTTGTTATTTGCTTTCACATATCGTTTAATACGCAGCTGAGAAATGCCGCTCCGCGCAATACCTTTTTTTCGATCATCAAAATACTATATTATAATCACTAATTAATTGTAATTCTACTATCTTCGTTAATTTGTAACATAGCATCCCATGCAAGAACTGGGAGCTGGTTAGAATAGTGTGCTGGACATCAAGCTTTATAGCAAATTCAAACAAATATTTTCCGTTAAAATTTTCAAAGATATCAGCGGAGCAATAGAACATCTTGAATGGTTATAGAGATCCAGGAGTACATTTCCTCTAAGATTTTTCTCTTTTTAATCTTGTTCCCAACAAACATTTAACGTAGTGTTGAAAATCTTTCCTCAGATATGCTCTCATCTGGTCAAAAGTGAATAGAAATCTTGAATTCTCAATTCTTCTGTGTAATCAAGTTTTTCAATACTATCGATAAATTCGTAAGGAAATATACCTTTCCCAGATAGAATTTTAAAGATTTCTTCTTCGTCATTTGGTTGTCTTTCTAGAATTGCGTTCAATATTCGTCCATCTTGAATAAAATGATTTGTATGTTTGAAGTCTTCTTTCTTTAGATTTTTAGCTAACTTTTCTATAGACGAGGCCATGAATCTGAACGTGTCTACAAACGAAAACTTGATGAATTTTCTTGGCTTATCACCTTCGAATTCATAGCCATATCCAGAATTTACAGAATAATTTATATATTTTTCATCGGTGTTTGCAATCAAATCAACATTTCCATATTGTTTAGCCAATTCTTTTATGTACAAATGAGTATCGTAATTTGACATATTGTGGCAGAAAACGGGAATATTCTGAGGAAATTTCAAATTTAGATTGCAACATGCATGAGCTGCGCCTCGAAACTTGCCGGTTAAATGACAATGATCTCTCACTTTATTATAACTCTTATCTTTCCAAATATCAGGAGTAAAACCATACTGAATTGACCCAACATCATAAGCAGACCATTCGCAAATATGACAAAACGTTTGCATTTTGGTATGAAATTTCTTCTTCTTCAGTCAATTTCATAGGTTTCATGTTCTTAGAATTATATTTTGTAGCTATGTATTTTGATATTTTTATTGAGTTCTTCAAACAATTTTGCAGGAACATTTGGCAAATCTTCTTCATTTTTTGCTCGATAACATATCGGCTTGTACATTCGATTGGTTCACATTTGACAAACTAAATATAGAGTAAAACCATAAGGAATGTGCTTCTGAATCTTGGTTGTTAGTCGACGAATCTTTGTGGGATTGTTTCTTGCATTGTCCGGAAATTTTTTCTTATTATGACTCTCATAAAATCCATATAAATAATACGTCACGGATGGCTCTAAACTTCTTTTGGATAATTAGTAAATTTAGTTGTTTGACCTGGAAATGGCATACATAGCGTTTGCATACTTCATGTTGCTTGCAAATTTCTAAATGGATCGTGCTAAATCATCCAGATTTTGTAGAAATGGCTTAAATCATCTTCTACATAGAAAAATTCTTTTGATGTCCCATGTATTGGATGTTTGAGAACTCACCAAACCTACTTAAATCCGTGATCAAAACATAACATGAGATTTTGTCCTTTCTTGTTTAATACATACAATAAAAATCGATTTCATAACATCGGGCCATCAATATTTTTTCAGAAATTTGTAATACGGAAACAACCTTAATATTTTCATTCAAAACTGTAGACATTGATAGACCATTTGTAGGATACTTATACTTGGAATTGTAACCTTTCGTTTTTCAAAATGATTGTTATATCTTCTTAAGGACATTGGATACTCGTAAACCTAGAAAAAATAATCTCGTCCATTTACAAAGTTTTTCATATTGTTTTTGCTCTGTCCTACATGAAAGTTTCCTGGATTTTTCAATAGCACACATCGGATTGAGAATAAATAAAACAGAAATCATCTTTATTTGGTTGATTATTTATACAAGCTTTTTTATCTTTGATTTTGCTTTGGGTAAATCGATATATGAGTCCTGGCGTTCATCATTTCGTGTTTATTAATGCTCAAAACTAGTTGTTTGCAGACTTTTAAATTGTCCATCCAGAACCCCTTATTTGGATATGAATATTGTTTGTTTCACCGATGTTGTTAATTTATTAAATTGTTTTGGTTGATAAAATCATTTACATCGAAGATTTCATCTGCTTTTATAGTTAAAAGTTAACATTGGGACACGGTTTTGTGTTTCCACCGTTCACTAAAGTTCCTTTCATCATTCACATTCCAACGGAGAGATAAACCCTTTCATATTTTTTAACATTCTCTTGAAATTATTTCTATTTAAACTTTTAATTTTCTTCTAATTCTGGCCTCATAATTGATAGATATTTGTAAATTGACATGGAAATTGTCGTTCAAGTTTGTTTAAAATGTAAATTGCTTGAAAAGAACCGAGTGTATTTGAGGATAAAACTTCTGACATCTATGATATTTTCAGGTTTTTCGTTTTAAGAGTTTTAATCAATATTCTTCGATCCAATTTCAGACTTAGTTTTATCGTTTGTTTCTATGGACAATTTTTCAGCGATTGATTGGAATTTTTTTTCATCATTAAATAGAATTGAGATCTTTTTTTATTCTTCCTTAAAAGCCTTTTCTTTAATTCACGCGCAATTTTTTCTTATATTTGTATACATCTTTTCGTGGACCATCGAATTTGATATCTCTTTAGCCCAAGTCCTCAAATAATTTAGTTTCTTTTTCATAAATATCTTTTGTTCTTCAAATGATTTTTCGAATTGTAATGACGAGTATAGTGATGTTCAAAAATGTCTATTTTTGCCAGTATGGGCACTTCTATCTTCTTTCCGCTCCATATTTTAAAAGAGCAAAAATTTGTAAACTAAAATGTTTGAGGAATAGTGGTTGATTTTTTGTTGACAACTTGGACACAAATTCAGCACAATTTCTGGTCTCAAATGTTTTCAGATTGTTCTATTTTATTATAGAAAAACATCTTTTAACTGAAGTTCTCCTGTGTTGCCGCGCAGTGCTACCAAACATTTCTCGCTCAACGGTAATGCCCAACATATTCTAGAATTCAAACAATTCGAGTTAATTATAAATTCCACAATTTATGTTGTCATTACTGTCACATGAAAAAATTTGCTTGGAAATACAGGTTTAACCATAGTTTATTTAAGTTAAATTGTATTGTGAATTTGTTTTTTACATATTTTGATGGGTTGTATTGAACAGTCATTTGTATTTGATTCTCTTTGGGCTGTCCGCAAAATGTGGTCTAGGAACCCCTTACTGTTTGTATTTTAACAGATTCGTTTATTGTCCTTATAAAACAGTATTTTCCCTTTGATTTTCTGTCCTGTCCCAAAAGTGGTCTAGAATTCCGGCCATATTCATATCTAACTTTATAATCATATATATATTATATATATATATATATATTATATATATAGCTTAAAGGGTTAGTATTAATGTCTGGTAAACACCCAAAATATATCCTTTAGATAATTCTAAAATATAAATTTGAAACCTCTTACAATCCGTGATAGAGATTGGGCATCTACTTTTTGGAACAATGTTTTGTTATGTCACAATCCAAACCGGTGGGACGTCCTGCCGGGAGGGTTATCGTTGAAGTATTCTTAATGGACTAAGCCTATACCTTTGGTGATACATAATTTTAAAGGTAATAGCTTTACTGAAGTTGAATGCCAACAAAACCGCATCTCAAAAGGAATTATTCTATCTAGTAAATATAGAAGCATTTTTAGTATTGAAAATTTACTGATGTTCAAACAATGTATGTTTAACTATGTGTTCTTGCCACAACAAAATGTGTTTACACTAATTTTTTAGCCATTTTTTTATAATGTTCAAATATAAAATAAAATAAACAGATTTATTTTTAAGCTGGTTTCCATTTAGTACCCCTACAAAATTTACCAGTTTTTATTACAATGAATAAAACTTTATGAGTCACGTTTCTCTGATTACTTATGGAATCTAGTACTTGGTGTTTTCCAGTCAGGCATATTAGAGGAAGGTTTATTCAAGAGACAAAAGGTCACTAGCCTATGAGGAAAACATTATTGTGTTATTAATCATCTGGTCTAACAGGTTTCAGTTTGTTTGAGCATGGAGCTTTCACTACGGACAGGTCCTCTAAGCTTTGGGATATTAACAAATGGACAAAGGTCCATTATCAATTCCTTGTCGAAGTTAATCAGTGTCTCTGAAGCACTGCTGTCAACAAGTTATCTAATTACAGTTAGTTCAGTTTTTGATTTGGCATTTTAATGGAATTGGTCTGAAAGATGAACGAATTACTTCTGTTGAATGATGCGAGGATTATGGCGATCGTCAAAGATCTTATCGGGAAGTTTGTAATTTGTTTAATGACACTTTCCCAGAAAGGAATCCCATAAGTGTTTCAACAATATCAAAAACTATTGAGCGTTTTGAAATGACAGGGAGTGTACGTAATCGGCCAAAGTCGGGTAGGATACAATCTGCAACAGATGAAGAAACATGCACTAGATGTTTTGCAAACATTTATTGAAGACCCACATACATCGCTCAGAAAAAGCTGCACAGCAACATGATATGCACCCTATGTCTGTGAGTAAGATTTTGAAAATTAATAAATACAAACCATTTAAAGTTCATTTAGTCCAACAGTTAAGTGAGGATGATTACGACAAGAAGAGTTGAGTTTTGTGAACTTGTGATGCGCAAATGTGATGACAATAGAGATTTTCTGACCAACATACTATTTTCTGATGAGGCAACTTTTTTCCTAAATGGCAATGTTAACAGGCACAATTGCCGTTACTGGGCTAGTGAAAACCCACATTGGATTACTGAGTCCCATTCACAGCAACCACAAAAACTGAAACGTATGGTGTGGAATTTTAGGTAACAAAATTGTTGGACCCTTTTTCATCAATGGAAATTTAAATGCCGAACTTTACTACAATATGCTCCAAAATGAAATAATCCCAGCTATACAAATTGCATCAGGAGAATACTTTGATAATGTATGGTTTCAGCAGGATGGTGCTCCACCCCATTATGGGAGACAGGTAAGAGAGTATTTGGATTTAAGGTTTCCTCATAAATGGATTGGCCGAAGAGGAGAAATCGAATGGCCTCCAAGATCTCCGGATTTGACCACCAATCGATTATTTCATATGGGGTCATTTAAAATCCAATGTTTATAGAAGAAAGCCTCATAATTTGGAAGACCTAAGAAACAGGATTATAGAGGAGATTGCTTTGATAACTGAAGAAATGTTAGGCAACTCTGGTCGAATCATTTTACACAAGATTGGGCTCATTGTCAAACCGTAGAAGGAACACAGTTCGAACAATTGCTTTGACACCAAATGCAGATAAAACGTTTGTTGTAAGACTTTTCTAACAGCATACATTATTTTTTATTTGTAATAAGAAATCAATAACATAAGTTATTTCCATAATTGTACTGTAATAAAAACTGGCAAATTTGTGCTTAATAGAACCAGCTTAAAATGAAATTTTTGTTTTATTTAATTGAACATTTTAAAAAATGCTAAAAAATTAGTTGTAACACATTTTGTGGCAAGAACCATGTTAAAATTACATTGTTGAACATCAGTAAATTTTCAATACTAAAAATGCTCTATTTTCTGATAGAATAATTCCTTTGAGATGCGGTTTGTGGCATTCAATTCAGTAAGCTATTACCTTTAAAATTATGTATCACAAGGTATAGGCTTCCCATTAAGAATATTCACGATACCCTCGGCAGGACGTCCCCCGTTGGTGTGACATAACAAAACATTGTTCCAAAAAGTAGATGCCCAATCTCTATCACGATTGTAAGAGGTTTCAAATTTATATTTAAATTATTAAAGGATATATTTGGGTGTTTCCAGACATAATAATACACCCTGTATATATATATATATATATATATATATATATATATATACTAGCAGACCCGACAGACGTTGTCCTGTACACACGTCTTTAATTCAAAAATTTTAAACTTTGATTAATCTGTAACAATCTGGGCTGTTTTGATAAAAATGTCTATTAAAAAGTTATTACAATATATAACTTCATTCATATGTACATTTAATCACACTTCGACCAACCGATAGTGTGTGAGTATAACATGAGTGATTTGAAATGTAGAGGATGTTTTAAATGACCCGATAGACGTTGTCCTGTACACACGTCTTTAATTCAACAATTTTAAATTTTGATTAATCTTTAACAATCTGGGCTGTTTTGATAAAAATGTCTATTAAAAAGTTATTACAATATATAAACTTCATCACATGTACATTTAATCACACTTCGACTAACCGATAGTGTGTGAGTATAACATGAGTGATGTGAAATGTAGAGGATGTTTTAAATGAAAACTTACTTAATCTGAAGGTAAAAAAGTTGAAACAAACTGTTTTATAACAGGTATATTTTTTCAAGTTACAACTTAATTTATTCGTAATTCCATTGAATGTACAGTATTTTTGGTTAATCCTTCAGGAGTATACACACACAAATTAGATGATTTTCCGATAAGGCTGAAGTATAATAAGTGACCTCCATCACAATTCGAATTATTGATATTTCTGAATAGCCTATATTAACTACTATCCGAATTAGATTATAGTTATGTAAAGGCTGAAGTATAATAAGCGGCCACCATCGCAATCGAATTATTGATATTTCTTGAATAGTCTATCTAAATTACCGAATTTCATTATAGTTATTTAAAATTACAGTATAGTTCAGGAACTGGACAACAGAATTTTATTTATCTAAAATACTAAAGAAGTATTCCGTATAGGGCTGAAGTATAATAAGTGGCCACCATCACAATCGAATTATAGATATTTCCGAATAGCCTATCCTAAACTATTAAAATGACGAACTGAATTAGATTATAGTTATTTAAAGGCTGAATTATAATAAGCGGCCAACATCGCAATCAAATTATTGATATTTCTAATTAGCCTATCTAAACTACCGAATTTCATTATCTTTACATTTATATTTCTTGTGTGCGTGTGTATGGAGCTGAACTCCCTAAATGGGTGGACCATCTTGGAATGTTTTACATTGTATCCAGCAGAATGCGCTAGATCACAGTTTCAAATGTTTTCTATTTTAATTCCAGGTTTTCCTGACAGTTTGTGCTGCTATCAAATATGTGTGTTGTTTTGTAACATCGTGTAATTATTGTGTGAGTGCTAATTGTAATATTACATTAATAGAGATTGAAGATGTTTGAAGTACATAAAAAACTATAGATATTTATTGAAGTTATTGAACTAATTTTGAAAATTTATTGAACGAAGTGAGTATATTGGTTGCATAACCTAAGTACCATACAAATCAAAAGGTTTTGTTTCTATGTGTGAATAACTATTGTTAACAGTTTTGGTCACATAAGTTCAAATTAAGTAGCATATAAATCACATGATTGAATAACTATTCGTCCTCTTCCACGAAGACGTGGCATTTTTCTGTAAAAATAAAATTCTGTATAATGGTACACAATGAATATGAGTAACTTATTGAATATGTAATTTTAATTAAGTAGCTTCTAGATAAAAATGTATAACAACGTAGACTACAGTATCTAAAATACTAAATAAGTATTCCCTATAGGTCTGAAGTACAATAAGTGGCCACCATCACAATCAAATTATTGATATATCTGAATAGCCTATCTAAACTACTAAAATGACGATCCAAATTATAGTTATTTAAAGGCTGAAGTATAATATAAGCAGCCACCATCTCAATCGAATTATTGGTATTTCTGATTAGCCTATCTAAACTACTGAATTTCATTATAGTTATTTAAAATTACAGTATAGTAACAGAAACACGCACACGCAGTATAGTAACACACTTCCATATAGACATTAAAACGTTAATGTCTTATGGAAGTCAAAAGTCGGTTATTTTTGGTAATTTGTCTGCACGTTTTTTTGTTTTTTTTCTATATATTTATTTAATTTATAAACACTTTAATGTACAATATTTATTAAAATGTACGTAAAGGGGGTGTTAGTGTTTGGATTGCATGTTTATTATAGTAGGCCTAATTGCAATTGTAAATGGGCTATTCAATGTGTCAGACATAAAACTTAAAGGACTAATAGAGCTATTTATTTATATTTAATTAATGTTTAACACTAATGTGTAAACAATTAAACAGTTATAATATTTATTATCAGAACGTGAGAGGCCTTAGAACTAAAACAAACACTTTTTTCCAAAACCTTGTAGCTAATAACTATTTTGAAATTATAGCCCTGACTGAAACATTTTTAAATTCTAATGTGAATACATCAGAATTGTTTCCTGAAACTTATAATGTTTTTAGGTGTGACCGAAACCTGGAAGCGTCAGGAAAATTGAGTGGGGGTTGGGGTTTTAATTGCTGTATCAAAAAATATAAAATGCTACAGATTATGATAGTTTGGATACCTCGTTACTGATTGTTTTGAGAGTGTTTTTTGGGGTAACAGTTTGCCTTAAGTTGATAAAGGTGGTTCAATTGCAATGTTTGTATTGTTTTATATAGGGACCAAAATCAAGTATTGCAACCTATCCAACGCTTCTACAAAAAACTTTATTACAAATTAAATATTAACCAACCATATTGCAATGGTAAATTTATTATGTAAGTGGATTTTAATTTGCAGGTATTTTGGCGCTAATTTATGATTTATCTACATAGGTTGATAGCTTTTGTGCAGAGAACTTCAATTGGTCTTAGATGAACAAAAATTATTTGTTCAAAATAATGTTTGTAATTTTCAAAACAAAACTTTAGATTTAGTTATTACGAATATTGATGACACAACTGTTTATACGCTGCAATGAACCCATTAGTTTGTGAAGGATGCTTATCATCCGCGCTTGAGGTTGGGTGAATCGTTTATCGGTCGCTCCCACCTTTTATCCGTGTCGGTCAAGGTCGAACGTGTCGCCGGCCTACTGCTTTTAATAGAGCGGAACTCTTTCCTTTGGTCTTTATCGTAAAGTTGGACAGAAATTGACTGGGGTTGCCTTATTTCTAATATTCAGACATTAAATCAAGCTATAGAGTTTGTTTTATAAATAAAAATATAACAACGTTTTTTGATGAAACTTGTCCTAAGAAAAAATCAAAACAATACCAAATATCCATTTTGGGTTTTACAAGAAACCATAATTGTTTAATTATAGTAAGTTTTGAAAGACCAAATTTCCGTAGAAAATTTAAAAAATTTGGTAACAACAAATAGATTTTTGATAATTTTAAACGTTTGAGGTCAAATAGTAACAAAAAGGAATATTGAAAGACGCGTACACTAATTATATTTATAACTTGGAAAACATCACTTATATCGGACCAGTAATAAGTTGCTGGAAATTTTATTAAAAAACAAAAAAACAGTAAAAAAATAATCTATTAATCGATGGAATATAATAATCGATCCAATTAAAACTAATGGCAAGGAAATTGTCGATGCTTTTATGAGCAGTAAGTTTTAGTTCATAGTTTACACGAAATACGCAGTTGGAGCCTACAGCTGAGAATTGGGGGGGCTTTGACCTGGGGCCCGACCTTTGGCCAGGCGTGAGTTGCCTATCCCGTGGACCGGGTGTTTGAGGCGAGATGTCCCACCTTGCTATTAAAAATCTCAAGTACGAAAACTACTATGGGTCCCTGATCTTATTCCACAAGTATTTAATTAAAGGCTGTATTGATTATATTTACCAAGGCCACTTTACTCCCTCTTATTTAATTTAAGTTTAAAAACTAGAGTTCTTTCCAGGAGAAATGGGAAAATTAACAAAAAATAACACCAATTTTTAAAAGTGGGAAAAGAGACACAAATAATTTAATCACAGACCTTGTTGCTGTGCTTTCTGTCCCAGCCAAAATGTTTATTGAAATTATTCTCCAAAAGCCGTTAAATAATCATTTTAAAAGTTTTTTCTAAATTTCTAGCCAACAATGGATTCGTCCCTGGTTGGTCGGGTTCAATACCAATTTGGTTATCCTTTTTACACATTACGTTCTCCTCGGGTTTGGATTTTTGATGACTCAGACACGGATGGCTGTCTTCCTCTTGGACCTGGCCAAGGCCTTTGATAGAGTAGATCATTTAATTTTGTTAAAGAAAAATGCACTATTATCTGGGGTCTCTGATAGCTCTAATACGCTTTTTTGTTTCTTACTACTATAATATAATAGAAAATCCAATATGTTGTTGTATAAAGGTCATGGTAATCGTCATCTTTATAAGGTTCAGTCAGGGGATAGCCACAAGGGTCCAAAATTTAGGCCCAGATGTTTGTTTCACGTATTATGGATTAAATGATTTGTGGTAATTGTGTAACTTTTTCCAAACCGTTAATTATTTGCTGATGATATAAAATTACTAAAAATAATATCGAAAATCAAAATCTGATGCCAATGAACTACAAGGGGATTTGGATAATGTTTATCAGGTGGGGGAGTGGTATAAATAAAATGGAATTTTAATATTTCTAAATGCCATGTTATTGACATTCAGTAGGTCAAAAAAATTGTATTAATAAAGATTATTATTTTAAATGGGAACATTGATTTCAAGGGTTGATTCCCAATAAAGGATTTTGGGTGTTTACATTGATTGCAATTTGTCTTTTAGCGAACATGTTTTTTAGATGTATTTTCTTCTGCAAATCGAATGATGGGGTTTATAATTCCGGCAAGGAATAAATTTTACTAATATTAGAACATTGATTGCATTATATAAGGGGCCTTGGTCAGGTCCAGGTTTGGAGGCGGCTTGTATTATATGGGAATCCCATTCATGTTATACACAAAGATGCCATAGAAAGGGCTTCAAAAAAAGATTTTTACGCTACCCTCTATTATAAAATAGTTTTAATATTGTTATAACATATTTGAATTCCTTATGAAGTAGCTGATGAAGGTCTGTTTTGGGGTTTTGAGAGTCTGAGCCTGAGGAGGGATGTGATGGAGCAGAATGTTTTTGAGGGGTACTGGTTCAGGGACGGGTGGACAGCGCTGAGGGTCTGGGGGTTATAAGTTTTAGGGTCCCTATGCTTTAACAGTAGAGCAGGCTACTGCTTGAACTGCCACACGTGCGGACGGGTGGCGCACGCGTCCTCGGCCTCTGGCTCCGGATGGGTGAGATCACATAATAATGATGCTTTGCAGGTGGAGGTGATATAGATATATTTTTTCGGAAACGGGAATTCTTACTTTTAAAAACAAGTGGTCTAATTGCTTCTTAAACTGAGATCTTAATAATTATGTGTATAACATTGTTTATTTATTAATTTATTTATGAAAATTTGGTTTAAATTTTTAGGAATAGATAATATTACATAACAATATTGTTTTGCTTTTTTTCTGCATGTTGAAATGTACAACTTTAAAAATATGTTTGCTTGTTTAGTTGATTATTAACTAAAGTACAATTGATTTAATTTGTGATATTCCAACATGCATGTTATACTCACATATTGTTGTTTGTTTTATGATATTGGTTATTGTTATTTTTTTTTATTTCTGGCCATTTATTTATTGTTGTTATTTACTTATTGTTGGTTATTTATTTGTTGTTGTATTTATATATTATTTGAGTGAGTTATGTCTATTTACATAAAGTGGATATATATGCGTGTGTAATTCCTTAAAATTAAGGTGTAGGTATAATTATTAATTAAGTAATGTAGTTTAAATTATTGTTGCTTTTAAAAATTTATTGCTTGTTGCATGTGGTTGGGGACTTTAACCCACAAAATATATTGTATTGTAATTAAGAGAACCTGCCCCAATGTAATTGGGTTTGTATACACTGTTTTTGGAGCATGATAATAAGTAAAAATAAAATAAAATAAAATAAAAAACTGGCCAACGAATTTAATTTAAAACCAATTCGCCTTACATTATTAACAATAGGTTTGTATTGACACATGATGGATTCTCTATTAATTTATAATATTACAATTAGCACTCACACAATTTAATTTACACGAGTGAATACAAAACAACACACAAATTTGATACCAGCCACAAACTGTCGGGAGAAAACCTGGAATTAAAATAGAAAAAAACATTTGAAAACTGTGCTGAATCGTAGCGCATTCTGCTGGATCCAATTTAAAACATACCAAGATAAAAAACAATTTATTTATTAACAAAAAATTAACTGATCAAGCTCTGCACACTTAATATTTTAGGCATTTCAGTTTTAAAAGTGTATTTTACTAAAACTGCCAATTTTATATCTGGATAACCTCTATTGATATTCCTGATTAGCCTATCTAAAACTACCGAATTTCATTATAGTTATTTAAAATTACAGTATAGGTATCAGAACTGGCCAAACAGAATTGTTATTTAAAACCAATTCCTACACTATTAAGCAATAGTTATTTCACACATGTGATTTGTATGCTACTTAATTTGAACTTATTCTGACCAATTTTGACTGCAACATTAAAAATGTAAATTACAACAAATTATTTTAAATCCATTAGTTTAAAACCTTGATTATCTAAAAATGTTAACAATTAGTTTTATTCACACATAGAAAACACAAACCTTTTTGATTTGTATGCTACTTAGGATATTTGAGGTAATGCGACCATAATCTCTATTCATGTACTATTACAATTTTAGCACACACACAATAATTACACGATGTTTTATTTTTTATTTTCTTCTTTTTGCCTGTTGGTAGCTTTTATAAACTTATAACGACGGCCACGTAGATACAGCTTTTTATAACTTTCATTCTATTATATTTATAATGTATATTTTGGCCGTATTTACTTTTGAAACATTGAACCTTAGCAAAACAACAAACACACACATTTTATAGCAGCACAAACTAGCCAATTTTCAGTTAAAATTCTAAAACTTCCAATGTTTATTATCTGGATAATCTCTATCCTCCAAAGTTAGTAACTAGAATTATTATATCCTGAAGATAAGGAAGTTGGTGTTATTTTTATATGTTTATGCTTACTCTATGCTTTCAAGACTATTATTGGATTAAACGTATGGCTGTGTTTGTACATAATATAAATGTTTATCCATAAAACAATTGGTGAAAATTTTAAATTTGCAATCTGCAATTAGACTACTGATTCAAGCACGTTATAATAATTGAATCTAAATGTAAACCAAATGTTTCTGCCCTCTTTGGTGAACTTCAGCTGAAAATATTCACAGCGTGTTTAAGTATCAGTTCACTTTTGTATTACGTGTCGTAAGCGCAGTCTGTCGGATCAATATAAAAACACTACAACAATCAACAACAATTTATAATTAACAAATTTAAATTATGACCGAATAAATAACTATAATGCAAATTCAGTAGTCTTGGATAGGCTATTTCAGAATATATCAATAATTCGATTGTGATGGATGGCTGCTTAGTGATTAAATAACTTTTTAATGGCTTCAGCCATTAAATAACTATAATCCAATTTGTATAGTAGTTTGGGATATTATGCTATTTCAGAAATATCAATAATTTCGATTGTGATGGAGGCCACTTATTTATACTTCAGCCCTATCGGAAAACCATCTAATTTGTTTTATGTACTCTCCTGAAGGATTAACAAAAAAATATTGTACATTCAATAGCATTACGATAAATTAAGTTGTAAATAAAAAAAAATATTACTTGTTATAAAATTAGTAAATTTAAAATTACAGTATAATCATCGGAACTGGCCAACAGAATTTAATTTAAAACCAATTCCTACACTATTAACAGATAAGTAAGTTATTCACACGTGATTTTGTATGCTACTTAATTTGAACTTAGTGAACCAATTCTGACTGCAGATAAAAAAATGTTAAATTACAAAAAATTAGTTTAAAACTTGATTATCTAAACTGGTTAACAATACTCACACATAGAAAACCACCAACCTTTTGATTTGTATGCTACTTAGGTTATTTGAGGTGGTATGCGACCTATACACTCACTGCAATAAATTTTGCAAAATTGAGTTTTAATAACTTTAATAAATAACATATAGTTTTTTTTTATGCACTTCAAACATCTTCAATCTCTATTAATGTATTATAACAATTAGCACTCACACAATAATTTACTAGAATTGTTACAAAAAACAACGCACCAAATTTGAATAGCAGCACAAACTGGTCGGGAAAACCTGGAATTAAAATAGAAAAACATTATGGGCTGTGTTGTAATATTAATGTTTACGTAGAACAATTGGTGATGAAACTATCATCTTTGCCAATCTGCATTACACTACTGATCAAGCAACTTTACAAAAATTTAAAATATTGAACTTTCTAAATTTTAAATCGTGAACAAATGTATTTCTGTCCTCTTTGATGAACTTCAGCTGAAAATAGTTCACAGTTGTTAAGTAACAGTTCACTTTGTATTTACGTGTCGTAACGACAGTCTTGGCGTGATCCCAATGTAAAAAAACAATCCACCAATCAACAACAATTTATTATTAAAAAATTAATTAAAATAAAACTATTAAAAATTGGACCGAATCATGAAATCTAAACCATTCTCGGATCCAACTGAAGACACACAAAAAGTTTCATTAAAATCGGTCCACCCGTTTTCGGAGGAGTTCAGTACCATACACACGCACACAAGAAATATATATTATATAAAGTATATATAATATAAATACATACATACTATTTCTAAAATAAATGTTCGGCTTACCAATAAATCGCCCTAGATAGAAAGGGTTTTTGTATTTACGATAGCGTGTCGGTGATGTGTTGTATTGGTCTTATCAGTGAATATTGGTTTGAGGTAAATTTGGCCAACAATGATTACAAGGCAATA
>NW_025786501.1:0-16220 GCF_021130785.1 Homalodisca vitripennis
ATTATTCCATGTCAATTTAACCAAATATCTATTCAATTATGCGCCCTAGGAAAATTAAAATTGTTTAATAGAAAAATTTCAAGAAAATGTTAAAAATATGAAGGGTTATCTCTCTTTGGATTGTGAATATGAACGAACTTTAGTGAACGGTGAAACACAAACATGTCCAATGTATTTTACTATAAAAGCAGACAAAATCTTCGAATGGTAAACGATTTTTTCACTAAACAATTCAATAAATTAACACATCGTGAACAAACAAATCATCCAAATAAGGGTTCTGGATGGACATTTAAGAGCTGCAAACAACTAGTTTTGAGCACTAATAAACATGAAATGATGAACGCAGGATCATATATCGATTTACCAAAGAAAATTAAAGATAAAAAAGCTTGTATAGATATAAAAAATAAAGATGATTTTTGCTTTATTTATTCTATCCGATAAGCTATTGAAAACCCCAAGACCCATTTTGACAGAACAAAGCAATACGAAAAATTCATACAATGATGAAATATTTTCTGGATTCGACTATCCTATGTCCTTTAAAAGATATACAGTTATTTGAGAAAAGAAGTTACAATTCAAGTATAAGTATCCTAAAATGTGTATCAATGTCTACAGTTTTGATGAAAATATTAAGGTTGTTCCGTTACAAATTTCTGAAAAATATTATGATGAGTTAAACATTGGACTTATTGTATTTTAAACAAGATAATGAATCCCATTATACTTTGATATCAGATTTTAAGTAGATTAGCTAGTTCTCAATTATCAAAAAATGCTCACACAAGTTGTTCTTGTGTCAAAGGATGTTTAAGCCAATTTTTACAAATCTGGAGATTTAACAGATCATTTGGAAATTTGTAAAAATCACGAAGTTAATTTATGTAAATTTAAAATTCCTATTAAAAAGATTTTTGTAAAATAAGTGGAAGCTGAAAATTTGTAAATATTTGTAGAAATTAATACAATATTCAAGCTTTTTTCGTTATTTTTAAAGTTGCTGAAACTCTTTTACTAAAAATTTTAACAAAATCGCAGTTATTTCAGTAAAACCTTGCTTAATTTAATAGAATTATAAGAAAATTTTGCAAAAATGATGATTTTTTACAGGTAGCTGAAAAGTAGCACAGCAACCCTCAATTTCTTACCTATTTGATACATAATTCTGAAGTGACCTCCGGAAATGTTTAAATTTTGAAATTCATCTGGATAATAAGAATCATTCAATTTTACTCTGATATTTTTCACATTCAAACTATCGAACTTTGAAGGATTTTTTTTTTCTTGATTATTCTGTCTATCTGTTTTAAAACCAACAATAATGAACTTGGGATTGAAAATATTTCTATAAATATTTGTAATATCGAATGAATAAGTTGTTCCGGAAATACCTCTTTGCTCAATACATTGCCAATCTAGAAAAATTAAACAATGTTTTGACTTTTTGTAATGTCATCAATCAATATCTGAATTTTACTCGTGGTTTTATAATCAATCATCGGAAAACTCTAAATGAAAAACTCGTTAAGTGTAATTTTGCCATCAACTGGTATATCATTTCCAGTTTTGTTTTTAATATCGCATCATCATCTTCAGCTCTTATGAAAACTAATGTAATATCCACCTTTTATAGATTGGAAAATTTACATTTTCAAAGAATCCTAAGCCGAAATGTACTAAATCACCGACCGCTTCAAATTGTCCAAATTTTAAAAGTTGATTCAAAACTGTTTGAAAATTACATCACTTTTGGAATAAGATATGGTTCCTTTAATAGTCCTTAATTGACCACAATTTCCAATTTCTTCTATCAATTTATTGTGTTTTGTTACTTCAATTTTAGAGGAATAAAAACGGCACCAAATTATCAATCAATCTGAACATCATTTGTTCCAAGATATGCTTGACCTATCTTGTTTTGTTAAAGTTCCAGAAATATAAAACTGGAAGTTAGACGAGCAAAAATTATCTCCAAAATCAATATTAAACTCAGTTCTTTTATTCGGTTCATTCAAATGTTGTTTACTAATAGGATATAAATTTTTAAACTCCGCCCCTTTCAATATCGTCTGAATACTTTTTGTAGTCCGCCATTTAATAACAAAAAATTTCAAAATGTTTTTACGAAAAATTTAAAACATCATGTTATACAATTCATTTAATGTACGTTTTTATAAGAAAAGACATACATTTTAGTCATTTATTAATGATCTACTTCGTCATATTCGGGATTTTCTGCTTTAACTTTTGCAATTTCGGCCACATATTTCAATAACATTTACGCAACGATGTAACCGCTATCTATAATATTGTTCCAAATCAACTGAATCTTTAAATTCTTCCCAAAATCCTGTGCTCAGGTGTTCATAAAGGAAAAGAACAAACATGTGTTCTTTCAATTGATAATGTATATATTTCTTTATTGAATTCTGGGGACAGGATTTTGATATTTTGCAATGTTTATACCTATTTAACTCATTAATGTACAATCGCATCATATCTTCACATAGTTCATATTTTTGAGAAATATCATCCCAGTGTTTTTTTTTCAAATCTCTTTCGTGTTGCATTATAAAAAAGATCGAAAGCACTGTAATGTGTCCAGCCATCTCTAATTTATTTATTAGGAAAAAATTTCAAATCAAGTTTTTATAAATTGGCTCTTTTTAGTGTTACATTTAGCACATTTTCCAGAAATTCTCTTAACTCCATTGATTTTTGCATGATATTTTATATCATTTGTTGCAGTTTTTTCTTTAAAATCTCACACAATATATGAGCGTCATTTATATAAGGAAATTTTGTCATCATAACCGCCTAATCCATTAAATCTGTTATCCAATATATTCAAAAAGTTTTAGTAATATCTTCTTTAAATTTATTAAAGTTTTCTTCTAGTTTATTTACTTTATCGGAGTTGTAAAGAAATGTTTTATTCATCTATTCTTTCAAGTAATTTCACCATTACTTTTTAATTTTTCACTAACATTATCTTGATATGTATGTAAATATTCCATGAACTTTTACAACTGTTTCTCTAACATTATTTAGAAATTTATTTAAAAGCAAGCGCAAAGTTTTATATACATTTTTCATTAATTTCACCAACATCGTCTACTGATTTTTTTACTTCTTTCTTCAAGTTTTTTCATAGACTTCTGTTGTAAAATCTTTAACATGTTGTTTATGATTCTCATAATTTTGGTTCAGTTCATCAAACATTTAAATATGATCATCTAATCGCTCTTTTACGATAACATACTCAAGCGGATAAATTCCCTTGCTAACGCTGCTAAGTCTTTTTACCTTTAAAATCTAAGGCATTTTTAACATTCGGATCATGTAAATCAACAATATCGATGTTTTCTGATAATTTTAGAGGTTTTAAATTTTTTTCTTTAACAACAACAACATCAAGTTTGTCAATTACCAGGTCTAAACACCGACAATTCTTTTTTTTATTTAGCCAAACTAACATAATTCTTTTCAACTTTGATCGCTTCAGTAATTTTATCAGCTTTTTCGATAATAAGAGACATTTAAATTGGTAAATATTTTTTTGCACCATCTTCAAATTCCTTTTTCAATGTTTTTATTCTATCAGCAATTTCATTACAACTCATGAAATTTGCAAGTTTGTTATCATATTCTGCTTTAAAATCTTCAATCTCGACAGCAAACATATTTGAATCTGGAATTTTTTGCAAAAATTTTTCTAACTTGTTATCAAACTCATTTCTCAAACTATCAAAATTCAAACTATCAATAATTTCATCTACATTTTGAATATTTTCTGCTTTAATTTGTCTTCCAAATACATCAAAATATGTTGTGAATCCATATTTATTAAGTAATAATTAGTTAACAACTTCTTTAAAATCTTTATAGTATTGAATTTGAGAATCATTATAATAATAAAGGTTTGATTTTTTCAAATATTGGATCAATTCTCTCGGTAGTTTGTCGGAATCAAAATAATATGCAATCTTATCACTTATATTATAGCAAACCCAATGCGTTCCACTTCCAATAATCGGGTCTAAATTCACAATTCCACATTCAAATTTCGTAACTTTTTCAGGTAATTAACTCTCATAAAAATTCCTCTAAAATGTTTAATATTTTTGCAGATTTCCCCCACTTCCCCGAATGTTAATGGTTTGATTTCAAATTTTTTTTTTGTATTGTTTGATTTCACGTAATTCAAAGTTTTTTCATCTAATCTAGATCCTGTAACATCTTCTAACTCTTTATCTAACCAATTTAAAATGTTTCGAACAATAGGAATCACGTATCTTTTTTACGATTGGAGCAGCTTTACGAACATAAGGAACAACATTTTTAACAACTGGAATATTTTTCTCCTCCAAATTCTTCATTTCCTAGTTTGATATCACATTTATTTCGCACATTTTCCGTAGATTTTCCAAAAACTGAGTTGTTCATTAACTTGTAAAAGTCCTTCTCAAAGGCGCTTGTAGCTTTGGTTTCTCATGTTTGTGTTTAAAATCAATGTATTCTTTCATAAAAGGCTTCTGATCTGATGCAATAACTCTATTCACATGTTTCAAAATCATTCCTTGTCCCAGATAGGAATTTAAAATTTCTTGAATGAACAACGTAATCAGTTTTATCCAGTAAAGTTGTGCAAAGTTTCATGAAAAAATGTTCAGGAGCAAGAGGCAAATCCTTGTGATTTTCATGTAAATTCGTTGGATATTCAAGATCAACTTCGAGAATATAGCCCATAATCTTCTTCACAATCCTTCATATTTTTAACATTTTATTATTGAAATTTTTTCTATTAAACTTTTAATTTCTGGGCGCATAATTGATAGATATTTGTTAAATTGACATAAAATTATCGTTTAAATTTGTTTAAAATCTATTGCTTGGAAAAGACAGTGTATAGAGGATAAAAGTTCGACATCAATGATATTTTCAGTTTTTTCGTTAAGAGTTTTATCAATTCTTTCTACCATTTATCGACTTAGTTTTATCGTTTGTTTCAATGGGCAATTTTTCAGCGATTGAATTAATGTTTTCATCATTAAATAGCTCGAAATTTTTCTTTTCCTTCTTAAAATTACTCTTTAGTTCTCTTAATTTTTCTATATTATACATCTTTTTGTGATCGACAATTTGATTCTCCTTAGCTCAATTCCTCAAATAATTTAATTCTTTCTCGTAAATGCATTTGTTTTTTAGATGGGATTTTAGAATTGTAATAGCGATCATAGTTTTTTTTTAGGATTTCTTTCTTACAAAAACGGACATGTTATATGTACTTCGCTCCATTTTTCTATTTTTAAAGGAAAATATTTTTATTAGTGACTATGACACTGGAATTTATAAAATCACTAATAACATTTTTTCCCTTTATAAAATGGAGCTACGAAAGGAATTAAATGAAGTTGGCGAAACTAAGATTTAAAGATTATAAGAAATTAATTGATTTACAAGAAAATAAGAAATACAAAATTGTGACATTGGAGAAAGTGAAAGATAAATTCGGGCTTACAATCACAGCAGAATTGGAAGATTTCATTTCGTTTTCAAATGGAAGAATTACATTTGCCAAATATATTTTTGACTGTTTTGGATGAAAAAAAAAATTAAAGAATTGAATAAAAATGATAAATTACACTTGATTGTTACTGGGAAAAAGACAATAAAAGACAAAGAGTGTGTTAAAATTAACTTCGTAGAATAAAGATTAATATTTCGAAGATTTTACATTGATTCTAATGAGATTTTACATTAAAACAGCTTAATAAAGTAGAAGAAAACAGCTTCAATTCGGTTTATTTTTCATTCGTGATTCCTTAGATTTGTTTATGGTTCACTAGAGTATATATAGGCCGGTTCTGGATTGCTTTTGGAGACGAACGGATGTAGATTCGGTTAATTTTTCATTGAGATTTGCTGTGTTGTTTCTCAGCTTCCTTTATGGTGCATTGAACCGGACTTTCATGGAACTTCCGTTCGTGTCTAAAAGTGGTATATAGTGGTATGTATATTACCCTGGGTACATAAATTGTATATATATATATATATATTATATATATATATATATATATACACACATATATACTTTTTTTCTTTTTATGTCCCCAGGGTCACTTATAAAGTTTATGTCGTACTTTAAGCAGGAAAATACGAATATTAGGCAGTGAGCGTAAAGATGTATAACATTTTTGTAAATTGTATTTAACTTGAAGTTGGCAGTTTTTATTTGTACCTTTCTTTCCACCACCATGCGGCTCGCCCGTCTATACATAGACGTTAAACTGCTCGTTGATCGCAAAATACTATTAATAGTTTTATGCGTAAACGATAATGTGCAGTTGTAATGTAATAAATATATCTTTTAAAAAACATTTGTCGCTACATACCTAATTACCTCATAAATACCTCTTAATAATCACGAATAGATTGTTTGGAATAAGAAATCCTTTTATCTTACAATATATTATTGAATTTATATAAAATATATAGTCAAATGTTACGAGTAAAAGACATAATCCATTCATATACCAGTTCACTTTATAATCTGTAATATGAAAGTAAAAGATAAAGAATATGATTTGCGGTATTTAGATGTAGCCATTTTTATGTTGTTTTTCTGTATTCAAAGAAAATTCCTTAAAAAATAGATCGGTATTCTTTGTTTATTTTTGTTTACAGAGGGTTTCCAAAATTTTAAATTTACAAACAATTTATAGCTATTTTTGATATTTATCAGTGAATAAATAATATGTACTCAAACAGACCATTACATGTTCCATTTATGAATATTATTTTCTTTGACATTTTTCTCGGATAAGGGTTCACCGGATCCCCAGCTTGGACTTAGCTCCACATTTGACCCTATCTCTCCATCCATCATTAAGGTTGTTACTAAATACGGAATTTCTCTAATATTTTATTATATTATAAAACCACCCTCGGAATGCAACAAATACTATTCGAAAAGAATTAGCCGAGTTGATCTAAACGTATTAGCAGTTGGCCTATATTTAATTAAGTTAAGAATTAAAATTATTATAATTTCAAATATATCTTCTTTAAATAAAAAATTTACATAAATAAGTCCACAAATGTTGTTGTAATTTAACGACATTATTCATGATATAACTTTATATCAGTTATGATATACGATGAATTGGTATATGTATATAAAGAAAAGCATATGTAGTTTACACAGTCAGAAACTTTATATCCAAGCTTATGATACCCCGCTATTGGTTACAAACCCTCGAGACAGATGTACCACGGGGCTGAAAACAAGGCGGTGTGTCGCTAGTCTGCCAGAGTGATCTACTGCTAACTTCCCCTGATTGCGGCTATTTGTTTGTTGCGCGGGACTGGTAAGATTCACCAACGTCCTTTGCTTTCCGTTCACAGTCGGTCCTTCAATCTTCAAATAGGGTGTGTGTTATTTTAACGTAGGCCTACTGCTTAAAAAAAATTTTCCATGGCTTATGATTTTGGAAGCGGCAGGCCAGAAATTGAAGGTGACTGTTTACCATACTGAGGAAGGCTATTTGTATTACAAAAAGTCTACAGACTACAACAAACGCTTCTTCCGTTGTGCAGTGTCTAAAACGTGTTTCGGGAACAGGAAGTATACCTCCTAATCCCCGAAGCCAGATTGACCTGGTCTGCAGTATGTAGCCACTTCTCCACAGTTCAAGAACATTCAAACATTAGGTATAAGCTTCAATTGGGTGTTCGGGTTGTAAAAAAATCAGTTTTGTGTTGGTTATATCCTGCAACCAGGTAATAAAAATTAGGACCGTCTGCAACAACTAAAAAAGTGTTTCGAGTTCGCATTTGTAATACAGGATTTTTGTTATTCCATGTATCTGTTATAATGTGATACTATCTTTCCATATCTAGTTAAAACTTGAAATTTAATTTGTAAATTGCTTATAAACTTTGTTTTTCAAATGTACCAAAAACACACATGGGCAAAATTCATTAAAAAAAAACTGTTGATCATTTAAATAACCATTGAAAAACTATAAAATGTAATCTATGTAAGGTTGAAATCCAATGAGATACTGTAACGAATTTTAACCAGCTACGTATATAAATTAAATGCATAACTGTTCAATGTTACTATTCAGACAAAATAGTGTCACGCTATGCACAAAAAAAAACAGCATAATTAGTTATACATGATGATGTTTCTGTTATTGCTATTGTTATGTCACTATATGTATTTATATCACTATATTTATTAGAATTTTTTCTCATTGTCTATTATTGATTAATATTGTAATGCATTGTCTATTATTGCTGCCTGACGTATATTTTATTAATTTTTTTGTTATAGTTTTCTCTTTAGGTATTTTAGCGTATCTTAAGTGTTTCTACTTTACTTATGTTTTGCCTGTTAATGTTCAGTTATTATTATT
Organism: Homalodisca vitripennis; assembly: GCF_021130785.1. Classification (NCBI taxonomy): domain Eukaryota; kingdom Metazoa; phylum Arthropoda; class Insecta; order Hemiptera; family Cicadellidae; genus Homalodisca; species Homalodisca vitripennis. The sequence goes on from NW_025786501.1 coordinate 8,430, forward strand.
ATTGCTATTAATTGTTTTAAGTATTTATCCTGTATCTCTATCTATATTTATCCTTATCAAATATTGGGGTTTCTGTATTATGATTATTTATTGAATGTTTGCAACTATATTACTACCAACATTTTGGCAATGAGGAATTCTAATGTGAATAATGTAAATGTTGTTGACCGTTTAAATAAATCAACAAAATAAAAATAAAATACCAGGCTCCGGTTGTATCTCTCCAAGGGCTGAGGCAAACATTAAACACTGCGGCACTTCACTGTATGTCGGCAGGTTAATGTTTTACATAGACAAGTTCCATAGAAACATATGTTTGTACCAATAAAACATATACATTTGTATAAAAATGATGTATTAATCAGTGTTTATTGATAATAAATAACATTTAGGTAATTTCTCTGCATAGTATAATTATTCTTATGTTGTCCAATTGTATGTTCACGTGTGGATGAATATTGATGGAAATTCAGTTGAACAATAATGACAACTCATATTAAAGCTTTTTTGTCAATATGTTTTGTCAGGGGATCTTAACACGTCATTTATTCTTTCCCTTCGTTTGACAACACCATTTATCCAGACGGAATTGGGTTAAAATCATTTATATTGGAACTTATAAGTTCAATGCCTTTTGTGCTATATTTTAAACTTATATAATTATGTTCAACGATTATTTCTCACTTAGTATGAACTCATTCGTCTATGCTGAATCATTACTACGGTATACAATGGTGTAAAAAAGTTCTAAAGAGTTTAATAATTTCCGAACGATTACAGGAAAAGCCTTAAAATTGTATACTTAATTACTGAACCCTATAAATATACTTTTTTAAACAACCACTGTTTATTTTTCCATGCAATAGGGATACCCCGGAAGGAGTCAGAAGGATATCTTAAATGAGAAAATAGGTTATGTAGAACATCAAATTAAAGGTATTTATTATTAGAGTAAAAAGCCGTAAATCCTACCTCAAAGGATTTAATATTTAAAAAAATTTACGCTGGTTTAAAATTTGAAACATTTAAAATGTAGGTACTGTTCTAGATGGTTTAATATTCTGGTCTAGGTACAAGTTGTAAAAGTTGAACTTAGTAAATGAATACTGGAATTAAAAACATTTTCTTAAGCTAGTCAATTGGACTGTTTAGATCCAATAGAGGATGGTCTACAAGAAGTTCAGTAAATAAAATTTACATAGGCATAGCTCAATTACCATTATAAATGTGTTTCTTTAGCAGAAACGAATGCTAAAGGAAAAAGCCTTTTATCAGTTGTTATAGTGAAAGGTTCTTATTAATAGGTTAGGGTTGGACTTTACTTGATCTACATCTTAGATTACTTTAATTTATTGTGAATGGCCATTGACAAAATTATTTTCTTTCTTGCAGCATCCAGGCCAATTAGATCGCGCCGTCTGAAGACTACTGTTCCTAGTAGATAACAGGTAGATGTTCAGCAACGGATATTTCATGTCACTCCAAAATGCACACCACTAGCGCCACGAGTCAAAAATTTCGCAAACTTACTCACCTGGGGGTCTGCGTAACTCCACGAGTTCCCAAATTTGTAGTGTTCTTGAGTACACGTACTGCCCAATAACACTCCACTCAGTATATCTCACTCTCTTAGCTAGGCTGAATGGAGTTTTCTCTTTTCAACCCTTGAGATCTGTTTCTATGCTCCCTTCTTTCTTTTTAGATTCCAGACAACCACGTTGTTCAATACTTTTAAAGCTATTATAGAAGTAATTTACAGTGCCAAATGACATCGCACCCTATCATGGCCAGGTTAGCAGGCTGTAGCTGCACGGCAGTTTCCGAGGTGAAATTCGGCTTTACAATAGTCGCACTTAGCTCATTACTTTAGCTTTAAAACTTTTTAAAATGATAGCAACTATTTTTTCAAGAATGACATAAACAATACTTACATTTACGGTACCGGTACAGTTAAAAGTAATTTCATTAGAAAAAAATAATCAAAAAATAATTATAAATTCATTAAGACGTGGTAAGTTAATTATATATGAATGGCAAATTTGTTGAAAAACAGGCTCTCAGCAAGCCTCACGCACGAACTACGCTACGTGAACTAAGTTCTATTAGCACTGAGCGTTTATAATTGAGTGGTTTAGAAGCTTTATAGTATTGGATATGGCATTGTGTAGTATATTTATTTCTTTGCAATTTATTCATACCTAAAACCTTTAAATTAGCCAATTTAGGAGGTGTAGTAGTAATAATTTTTCACTAGTTTTATCCCTTATGGCTGTATAAAATTAATAAAATTACCATACGATTGGTTTAGCTTACATAACACACTTCAGCTGTCAGCTTGTTTCCGTTTGATGTAAACAGTGTTTTCAAGAATAGGGGAATTTACAACGTGAAGAGCAATAAATTCAAACCCAGTGAAGATATCTTATATTGGGATGGAAACACGTTTTGTCATAGCTCAACGACTATCCTTTTATCTATTTTAGGTATATAATAATTATTCGGTAAGTACACAGATGTGTGACTTTGGTTTGGGAGTTTTTTTTACTATGTATTATTTAGTGTAACTTGTTTCTATTATCACTTGTATGGTTTCTGATGCAAAGTATTATTTAGTTTGATATGAAATAGCGTTATTGTATTGTTACATATCAGAAAAATTACATTTTATTATGTCCTTTCAATGTTTTTTTGCGCGAGTGAAAAATTTAAAATGCACTTACCGGTAATGATGTTACCGGTCGGGTCTTAGAACTATATGCTGGGGGTCGTCACACAACTAAAGGACTTTATAACCAGCAGTTAGAGTTATCTGTATTGGACAGTAAGAGTACTCTAAATTGAATTATAGAACCTTCAATGAGTAGAGCAGTGAGTTGAACTAATTTAATCTTTTAGGTAGCAGATTAATTTTACAGTGAATTAAATTCACCACATATAGGACCTAAATACACTTTTATGTGTTATTATATAAACGTGTACTTTAAAGTAATCGTTATAGACAGTATATCAATCGGTAGGTTGTATCAATTGTAGCTTAAGTTAGCTGTCGTGACTTCATTCACCTCTCTTGCTGTATGGGACATAGAACTAATAAGAACTTTTCCACATGAATTACTCCAACAACAGTATTGGAATTGAAGATCGTGGTTGGCTAATGTTAATCTCTCATCTGACGGTTAAACCAGGCTCTGTATTATAACATTTCAGTTTTGTGGAACATTGAATTAATAATATTTTTTACACATGAATGAGGTCACAACTCAGTGACGGAATCCCGTTGCGCATTGGTTAATGTCCATCTCCTCATCTGACATTAACTATTAAGAATTTTAAAAAGTAATTAAATCTTTAGTATATATATGTATATAATACTATATATATTATATATATATATTTATATATATACTTATAATATATATTATGATAAGTTTATTTAAAACAAATCTTATTTAAACATTATATAATGTACTAATGCTTAGGTAAATAAGATTATTAAACTTGAACTGCCACGTAAGGGCATATTCATGTTTTAAAACACTGAATAAGTTCCAACTAAAACTACTCTGAAAACAAAGCTGTGAAATTTCACAGTAAATAGCTTGCAAACATGTATCAATCAACATTAAACACCATTCACAGCTTCTTATGTTTTTTAAAAAATACTTTCGACAAAAAAAATTTCAATCAACGTAATTATTAAACTAAAAATTTAAATTCTCTTTTAATAACTTTATATTTTATTTATAAAAGTAAAAAACATATTGACAATAACCTTTCATTCTCATAAAATTTATATAATCTATGATATCATAAATTCAAGTTAAAGTAAGAACATGTATCTATTTATTCAATTAAAACTCTGAATGAATATGTAGTACGGTAATTCCGTCGGTATTTTACAATCCTTAAAATAATCTAAACATATATATTGTCATATTTTCATAATAGGGTTACTTTTAAAATCATGTGAGCAAAATAAGCCAATAACATTCAAAATTAGAATTGAAGGATTTCATTATTGAATTAACGTATATTACAGGTTATACTTCTGTATAACGTAGTTCTTCATTTAGTATTCTAAATGATTCTATAACTATTCATGACCACACTAATTAATTACTATAAAATTAAAAACACTCAGTTTAATCAATCCAGAAATAAAAAAAGATGTTTACTACATTAGAGAGAAAATTTTAGCAATACCTTTTAAGCACCCTGCAAATAAATACATGCAGTCGTAAATGCTGGCAATGGTATATAATATACATATATACATTCATGTAGACAGGAAGGAACATATCATCGAATTCATTGTTAGAAAAAAGTTTCTGCATAATCAATGCCCATAAAAATTGGCGGCCTTATTGTTTGGTGTAACGGGATACAGTGGTGTTAGCAAGATAACACCCAACCGGCAACCTTTCTCACACGGTAAACATATCACTCTAAACGTCTACCACATTAAATATATACACCTGTACTACCTCAGATATTTTTTTTGTTTGGGTAGTATTCCCCCATTTATTCCAGTAAAAAAGATTTTGTGTTTTTGAAGATTGTGATATTCAAGAAATGGATAAAATTTACGGTTTTCTGATTAATAATGTATTTTTCTATATCTTCAATAATTTGTTTGAAAAATTATAAAAACTCTGTGGATAGTTTCTTTCTTGAAGAACGACATACTAGAATACGGAAAGTTCTAAGTAAACAATTAGAGGTCAAACAAATTTTTTGTAAACCCTAAGGAAATTTGTTTATTATTTATTATTTTAACCTTTTAAAAATAATGTGGCTAGCTTCTTCGCCTGATAAAATAGCACTTGCTTTTTCATTAGTAAGAAGGAACAAGATTTGGAAGAGTTATTACGGATAACTACAAATAGTTTAAAAAGACACCCGTTTAGTGCTTATCAGTGTATTTTCTTTATATTGTAGTAAGAACTTAACTCGTAATAGTGGTAAGTATCTTATTATATGTTACTCAACTCTGTATACCTTTTAAGTATGTTCATACTTAGATTTAATATGCGAGCTATCTCACACAATAATAAAATACTTATTTAATATAAATACTAGTTGTTCGTGTAAATTTTTCTTTTGATTTTCATGTGACTACTTTCTACTATTTCACGTAGAGTAAAAATAAATTAAACAAAAGGTAATCATGCGACAACGTTCTGTCTCTGACCACACAACAGATGGAAATATGTTTAAAATATAATTTAACTAAACCCAAATATCCTAATACGTGTTATTTGTTTAGATAAAATGTTACGATTCTAAATTAAAATGTATTAATGTACACAGTAAATTTCTAACCGTTTTAACTATTACAATTAAATAATAGATGTGTAAATTGAAAATACAAATAATCTAAGATACTTTTTGAATGTATAGGCAAAAACTGTTTAATCCGGCGACATAATATTATTTTTTTAATTCAATTAACCACAACCCCTATTGACAAAAACTGGAATATTTTGTTACATATTGCAATTATATTTGACTTTTACAGAGTTTTTCGTTCACAAATTGGTTTTTTCTTGAAATCCACTTAGGAATTTCCCCTTACAAAAGACACAAATTCCTCAGCAGGTGGACAATGTCTCTTTGTAACATTTTAACCACGGTTACTCGCTCTACCTGTATAGTTGTCCTGTTGCATTAATGCAATGTCATGATAAATCTTACTTATATAAACTATGTAATGTATGATGCGGGTTATGTGCCGAGATCGTTGTGAGCGGTCTTGATTGATGTTAGGTGAAGAACCTCTTCAGAAACGAGAGTCGAAAAATGCGGTATGCTTTGCCATCTATAAGCTTGAAAAGGAGAAGACCAGCAACAAGTCTGCTACTTTCTCAACGACTACAAACGAATGTTTGATTAAGAGGAGTTAATTAAAGCTATGTAGATATATTTTGCAATTTGCAAAGTCACAATTACGTATTAAAATCAATTTCGCACTCATACGGAATAGCTTCTAAGAATATACAAATAAAATTAAACAATGGATACCCTGAATATAGGAGAAAAAGGAAAAAGTCTTGATAGTGAAAAACGTACGAGAAGAGAATGATGGACTGCGTGCACTAATATTACCTCGTCTTGAGGTTTGCATAAGAATCTTAGATAAATAATCTCACCTGGATTAAAAGAAATAAAACTAATTACAGAACAATTAAGTCAGAATCTGGGATCAGTCGTTAGAAGTTGTAGAAAAAGACTGTTATCGTCTATTCGCATGATCAAGATGAGGGTGATTAATTCATATCGCTTCCATTTGTATAACCAGGAAAAAGCGCCTCTAATCATTTTAAAATTTATCATCGGGAAAGATTTTCTTAAAACTGTATAATTAAATATAGAACAATGCGAAATGAAATTTATTTTCCTTAACATTGTTTAAATAATTACAGGAGCGTCAACGATATCCTTATGTGTTGAGTATGCAAATATACATATTATTGGATATAAGGAGTGTATTACTAATTTGCTGTACTGAATTAAGGAAATCGTTTTAATAATTTAAATGAATAAAATCTGTTATTCATTTTAATTAAATCTATAAATCATAGGAATATAGTACTTCTATACGATATGGAATATTTGGACCTAAAATACTGCTTTTTATTATAACATGATATAGAATACTATATAACACTAATTCAAAAACATTTTTTAGAGAGCCTTTGTCCTTTAAGTTGCAGTTACATGTTTTTGTTTGTGTTTCTCGGTGAAACTGGCATAAAATTCCAAAATGTAGTATATTATAAAAATATACTTTTGTTTTATATTCTGCCTATCCATATGTATATTTGCATATAAAATCTATTCTCAAAATAGGAAGATGTGAATAACTCAAAAATTGAAAATTAATATTTTCAAAACAAATAACCTATTTTTATATTTTATGATTTTTTCATAACTGTAAATGACGAATCTCCGTCCAAAAACCAGCCTATTAAAACTGGCTCAGTAAAACCTTCCAAAATTAAATGCAATAATAATTCACGTTCATTAAAAATATTACCTGAATGAAGGACTAGACAATGTAATAGCGGATACAATTTTGTTAACTATTTTTATTTGCGGTCAAACTCAAAAAGGTATGCTGAAATATAGTTTTTGTTGTTTTAAATAGTACCAACACCACCACTACAGATTATACTAAACTGCAGACTCATATGAAGGGTGCCCTTCACATTCAGAAAAGCCATAAAGCTCCGCGTGCTGTTACTCAATCTGACTCTAACATCTCCTGTTTCCTCTTTAAATTCTGTAATGTTCCATCTGAACTCTAAGCTCCGCGTGCCAACAGTCAATCTGACTGTAACATCTCCTGTTTGTCCTTAAAGTTTTTTAATGTTCCATCTGAATGTTAAGCTCAACGTGCTGTCAGTCAAACTGACTCCGACATCTCTTTTTTGTTTCTTAACTTTTTGTGATGTTCCATTAGAACTCTAAGTAGTTAATGAACTATAAAAGAATATAGACACAAAGATAGGCTCCTAGGCATTGTTCCTCAAACGAGCTATTAAAGAATTTGTCTCCCTATAATTGACTTTTTTGTTACATCAAAGTATCAAATGTTTCTTAATAAGGCTTACAGTTTCACTACAAAATCTTACGTAATGTGTTTATAGGAGGAGGAACCTCACTCTTTAAATAAGCGCCGGAAACTGTATTACAGAAAGCAGCTTCTGCAATTTCTATCAAACTGTCTAATTAAAATACTACGTTCTGAAGATTGGTTTTATTAAAACTGGTTACTCCCATATTAAAAAC
>NW_025786502.1:0-16607 GCF_021130785.1 Homalodisca vitripennis
GGCTTGTACCAAATATAAAAATAGTATTATGTTGAAGTGATTATGCTTTGGAATTCATAGGATATCAATATGCAACTATTGCACATTATTAAAAAAATTGTAGTTTACTTCTCAAGTGTTTTTGCCTCATTATGTTTCAAGATATTTTGTTTAAATATATAAAACTCTTTCTGACCAGTAATAAAACATGAAATTTAATTTACTCCTGAGCTATTGGAAATACCCTGTGATTAAGTGCTATGTTATCCATTAGATTAGAGAGCGGCACATATCATTATGTTTACAGTAGTCGATCCAGTTGTATTTTTAACTTATCAAGTCAGTAGACTTTTTGCGTATTTACTATTATCCTCACAATTAATTAAAACACACTTTCTAACTATTCTTTAAGATATCATGATTTACAAATACAAATTAAATTATTTAAAAAACTACAGTATTGTAATGGTTGTTACACTATTTATGACATTTTTGTAAGATATTTCACATTCAATAGCTGAGCTTTGATTAGTATTGGGGGAGGGAAGGAAATAAATTTGATTAAAAAATTTGTTCGCAAACATTTTACAACAAAAATAATTCACAGCTCCCCCCAAAGCCACCTATTGTTGATTGGTACTACTAGAGCACTACACCTTCACAAACTTGGTAATCTGTTTGGAGGTTTCAAAACATGAATAGCACAGGCAATAAAGAAGATAAAGATATGCTTGGTTGCAATAGACTTCGGAGGACAGTTCTATTATTCAATGTCCTGGATGTACAAAAATATTTGAACATACAATTAACTATTGATTGATCATTATTAACAAATTTTACTTCCAAATCAAGAACCAAATATCAAAGTTGAAAGTTTCACTCGAATTTTTCATAGCATTTTTCATAGTAAGATTTTCTACATTATCTAACTTAAAGTTTGTTGCTATTAGCAACAACTACGTTTTCACTAAATTAAATATTTTTAAGATCGATAAACTAGGTTTTTATTGTAGATAAAAAGTAATCCTAACCTTTCTACAAATAGGGTTTACATACAACTTAAATAGAAATAGTAAGAGAGTAGTTGCAAGTTCTTTGGTGGAATACATTTAACTTTCCTTGGCACTTATTAACCAGATTATCTGTTTTTATGTACATCATATATCACCATTTTTACTGTATTTTCAAAGGAGTGTAAATAACAACAATAATCTACTGTTTGATTTATTTACTGTTGAGTCTCGATAATTCCAAGCTCCTGTAATCTGAGATTCCGTGTAATACAGAGGCACCTTTTTAGAGATTAAAAAAAAAAGTAGATTGTTTATTTAAATCAGCAAAATAGTCCCGTGTTAATTCTGAAATGTGGGAGTGCCTGAAATTTGTTTATTGGCACGATGTATACCAAAGTCAGCAGTTGAGTCTGTTTTCCTTATCTTTTACTGATTTTTTGACAAGTGAAAAAGTGTTAGCCGACAACTGGCAAACAGATGAATATCATCACGCATTATGAAAAATAGATCAGTGTCGCTCTTGTACTGCCACTGTAACGCGGTTCGGGTTCGTTCGCTGATTGGTTTTCTAATTCTCCAGGCATTCAATTCAGTTGAGTTAAGTGACATTTGTGTTTACCATTTTCGATGCGTTGTAGTTGTGTCCTAAGTGTGAGATGTGTAAAATTACATTTTAGTGTTATTTTTAGATAATTTAGTGCAACTGAGGTGGAAATGAAGCAAAGAGAAAGGTTCAGCGATTCTAAATCAAAGAAAAACCCACAGAGGAACTAGGATTTGAAAATTGTGGATTGAGTCAAGGAGTTTAATTGGCGTGAAGAAAAATTAGCAACAGATTTCATGGTGATAGGCGAGATAACAGTTAGATTGGTGCAGAGACCAAGCACTGGGAAATTGATCAGTTTCTTCTGTTAAAATGTGCTAACATTAAACTCTGCATATCCAACAGAAAAATCGATGGAAAAAAACCAAGTTAATGAAAAAAACAAGTGAAGCCCTTTATTCACGTGGTTTTCCCAGCTCCCAAAAATGGTCACATAAGAGGGAAGCCCTATTTTCGGGCGCTTGAACCTTCAGGTAAAAAGCTTTTAATCAAAGAGTTGCCTTGTTTGACATGCTAGAATGCATCATGTCCACCCTTGCTCAGAAAGCACCCTACTATATGTTAGTGTCTCCTTGGAAAAACTATATAACACCAATAACCTTTTAGAACTCATAATTTCTATAAACAAACCAGAAAAGTTACCTCATCTCAAGGGCATATTACAATTTCAAGGAAATATTGCAAAACTTCAGAAAAATACTTTCTGAGTGAGTTAAATTTAAGGTATAATATTGCTACAGTATAATGAATTTTGAAAATATTGAATTGTTAGAAGAGACTTTTCTTTACGACTACGTTATAATTTAAAATCTTTTATGATTTGGAAGGGAATCATTTTAGCGTACTTAAACCTTGGACTTAAAGGTTTACTATGTGATAAAATACCAAAAAAAAAAAGTACAAACTCTTAATTTTCAATACTTTTGAAGGTTTAACTGTTAAATTAATACAAACCTTTATATGTCCTTATATTTAAAATCTGCTGGAGCTCAGAAAATAATTGTTCTGACTAGGGTGGGTATATTTTATCTTCAGCCTCTAAAAATTAGGTTTTTTAACTCTAAAAGCAGATATAAAAACTATTCAATTACAACATATTATAACAGAAATGAAATTTTGTTCATCAACAAAGGGAATAAACAATAATTTGAAGTGGAAAACTGAAATTTGTTTTAGTTCCTCGGGATCTAATATTTTTTTTAAAGCAAAAAAGATAGTTATATCTCGACCTTAAAGATGTAACTTCCACATACATTCTACGCCAATAGAAAAAGTAGTAAAAATCCAATAGACTACCTGTGTTCTGAACTGGACAAGTTACTACTACTTAGAATTAGTTCTTGTTTATTCACTTCAAGTATTTATTGCTAAGTCCAGCCACTAGATTCACTTTGTCAAATTATCTAATAGTCGTAAATCATTATAAAACAGCTGTTCTAAATTATTTTACTAATGGATGGGCATTACATTATTTCACATAAAAAACACACAAGAATATGGACACTATGTACAACAATTATGTAAAACAAGCAGACAATTATATTCTCAGATAGATATTAAAAATAACTGAAAACGAATCAGATGATTTAAAGAAGGATACAATGGTAAAATGTGAGCATTATCATACACTGTTTAAAAACCAATAAATTTAAGTAATTTTGTATTAATTTCGTTCCAAAAGCACCTTGTATCATCTAGTAATGCCAGAGACACTAAAATAGTTGATAACTAATCTAAGAATAACAATTAAGGTACTTACGGAAAATCCGCTGGATTGACCTCATTGCATGTTGCTTCAAAATCCAAGACAACGTAATATGGAAAAAGTGTCTTTATATCGCTACAAGAAATATTGGCAGAAGCTAACTTCTTTTTTTTTAAATAGTTTTTTAATCGCTTCTTTAAGCAATCTACTGATCCACTAGGATTCTGATTATGTTTCTTTAAGTTCCTCATAAGCGAAGCTTTATCTAAACCATCAACCCATCCAAAAATGCATTGAATCTCTCGATAGACTATATCCGTTTTTGTCTGACTCTCCATTCTGTTTACTTGTCTCTTGCTCCTGAAAAATAAAAAGATTACATAATATTGTATCTAGGACTTGATTCATATATACATACCAAATATTTTTGTAACAAATTTAATTATTTAAATAAATTATACCAGCATATTCGTTATCTATAATAAATTAATAAATGCTTATATTTTGTATATTATGGTGTTTTTATCTCTTTTGTTTCTTCACACAGTCTCAAATGGTTTATAATTAAAAAAGCGTGGAAAAAGACTATGAATTTACTAATTTTATTCGAAACATTTAATAGTTGTGCATACAACTGAGAATATAAAATTATGATGTAGCCATGAAATCTTGTTAATGGAACTATAGATTATAACCAGTCTTTGTAAAGATGTTACTAGATGTTTTAACCTTTATAGACCCAACCACCCACCTATTGGACATTGCATTCTGCAGCAAAGAGAGTCAACTCAAAATTCTGTCAACAAATCTACAACACAATCATAATAGTGAACACCTTTATATTTTAACAGGTAAAAAGTGTGAAATTGTATTGTATGTACTGCATTAAGAACCAGGCAGGCCAGTGATACAACAATCAAGATATTCCTGCAAGAACTGTGCAAAATGGTCTATACTATGTACTTTACCAAAGGCAGCTTTAAAAAATTGTAACAAATTTCTTTTTACTAACAAAAAATGTTGGGACATAAAGTGTTATTGTTTAATATGTGTTTTCATAGTGCTTTATTGTGAAAAACATATTGAGCTAAATAACATGGAACATTGAATATGATGACAAATATTTTTTATAGAAAAATGACCTAAAAACTAATTTTCATCATATGGCTTTAAAAAATTTATGTATATTTACTTTTCAAATAAAATAAAATTTTACATATAGAATAATTACTATAGTTACAATCTATCTAGTAATAATCTATTATAGTATACTTTTCCCACCTTGCATTTAAAAACAAACTTTTGAAACTAAAAAATTAAAAAGTTATGTTACTATATACTAATTTTTACAATGCTTTCCTGTAATAACTGTATTGCACCAAGTTGGTTTATAAAAATTAATTATTGAAAAAAAAAAAATTAAAATGCTATCTAGGAATACTAAATTAGTAATATTTTTTTACAAGATATTTTCACATTATGGATATATTATAAAATTGGTTCTTTTAGCAACAAATTAAATTATAAACTTCTCATTTAAGGTGTGATGGTTTAGTTTTAAATTAAATGAAAAATGTCTTTAATTATAGAAGCTTTATTTATTTAAGACTTAAAAAGCCCTCTTTCCACTTAACTTCTAGTTTTACGATAAAAAAGTTATTGAAAACAGAGCCAAACTTAATTTTGCATGTTACATTTAACAATTTTTAATTTCCACCTTAGCTATGCATACTTGTGTGAACATTTCCTGAACATATTTACTTAAATATAATTAAAACTGTATTTAAGCTAACCTGCATAAACATGTAGAAAAGACAACACTTTAGGGTACACTATTACCCCTTTTTTAGAACCGAACAATACATGTTAAATTTATTTTGAGTATCAAGACAAATAAAGAAACTTTAACACAACATCTATTAAGTTAGCCAATATCATTAAAAATGAAACCACAACACAGACAATAGATAAGGTAAATTAGTAGTTTTTATTTAATTTATTCGTGAATAAAAAATATTGGTAAACTTTTTAGCATTGGGTTAAATAGTGCTTATAATAAGTTAATTGCTTATTTCAGGCGTTCATGGGGTGAAGGGAAGCACCTGTTGCAGTGTGCCACCCCTCCTCTTATACACATCACCCACTAATGACCCAGTTCACGGATTGATTGCACAATGCAGCTATCCTGTTACTAGGCAACCAACGCTCCTACATCACCACGTGTACACAGTGGTTGCTTGGCAACAGCCCAACACTGTCTGACATTTCCACCGCTAAGGGACTAAACGATATTCTGAATGTTAGGAGTTAGATAAAAGTATATTTGAACTTGTAATGGATACAAATCTATGACCAAACTGTAATCAGTCGTGCACTGTAGATAAGTGACATGTTTTTATACAATACCTACTACATCTGTCGTGTCATATACTCTGACTAAATATCTTAACACAATGTCTGCAAGTATTTGTGATTGGGTGACTTAACATTTGTGAAAACGATAATAATACAGATTGGTCTGTAGAAATTCTTTATTAGTGAAAATACATAAAATATCATGCTTGTAAATGCAGTCCATTTTAATGTGTATGACATTGCACAAATAACAGATGAATATATTCAGTGAATTTGAGACATATATTATTAGGGTACTACAAAATAATGGCCAAAAACCTACAATTTGGGACCCTGAGATAGTATAACTGCATAACTCATGAAAGACATACTAGATACTAAACTAAATATTTAAAAAAATAAATAAATTTTGTTTCCTCTCTAAATTTTGTTATATGTTGGTTTAGATGTTTTAGATCACAAATAGGGCTGATATTTGCTCTTTCTTCAGTCAGTGCTTAAACCATCACCTTCCAGAGAACGGCAATATAATTGGAGAAAGAGGGATTATTTCATGGAATTGATGCTTTCTTCTTTCTTTAGTGGTTGAGTTACTCTTCTTCTTATACTATTTTCTAGTGTCAATAAAAGATAACTTATTGACAGTGTTGTTTTTTTCGTTTTCATCATTTTCTTTTCCTCAAGATGTCTCTGACTAATTTACACAGAGGGCTGCGGCGAGGGGTAAATTACGGAGGCTGTCTCTTTGAAGTTTGGCGCACAGACAGGGGTTCCATGTAACATTGGATTTCTCCGATTATAGCCTTCTTCATTTGTTATTGTATGAACACTTCTTTTGTTTCAACTAACTTCAATGGTGTGTCCAAATTCTAAAAAGCCGAGAATATATATTTGTGGATTTTTTAAAGTAAGGATCGTTACTGAGAAAAGAAGGTGTCCTGCCCTTAGGGGATGTATTCCATGAGATATATTGCCCTTAAAGTATGTATTACTACTTGGAGCTTCCTCCATTATGGGGTTCTTATAACGACATTACTCCACAAAACTGGGCTCAAGTTGTTATTTTACCTCATCTAGACACACAATCTAAGTTCCTACGTCTATAACCTGTAATAAGTCTGCAAGGCATCAGTGTAGACCCTTTGTCACTGCCTGAGTTTGAGTAAATTAGTTGTGCATTGAGTAAAATTTACTGATAAAATTTGTGATTCTATTATTTACTTTTACTGTTTGAACCATAAAGTTTGAATTTTTTGTATGAAAAAATAATTAAAATCAAAATAATATAATTCTATATAACAAACTCCAAAATTTATTAAAATCATTATAAAAGCTTATATAGTGTATAAGAATCCCATAATGGAAGCTTTATTCCATATTTATATAGGAGTATACAATAAGATTCTCAAAATGTTCCAACACAACACAGTTCTACACAAAGACTCAACTGCCCAGAAAATCACACCAGTGACAACAACATAATATTTATCATTTCCATACAAATATACAACAAACTATACAAACCACAAGTTTGCAACATTGTTTAAATGTAAGAATTTCTTGTATGTTTTATGTATCAAAAATATTATTAACTAAAAGTGCTATAAGTTTCCTACATAAGGAGGAAAAATACTACCAGACTAATACAAGAGTATATTTTTACCAAAATAGAAACTATGGTCAAAAGAACTATGTGCTGTAGAATAAAATTTCGCTATACTCAGAGCAGCAAGTAGTGAATAGATGACAAGAATTCTAGATGAAGAGATGTAGAAGACAGTGGTTATCACCCATCACAAGGACTCTCTCAGAAAAAATACTCAACTTCAAATAATGAAGCCAGAGAATGAACACTGACACACTATATGAAATATTCCGTTTATTGTGTGTTGCTGTGCAAGACGAGTATGATGTGTTGATTTTTTACACATAAGGTTTTATTAATATATAGTTTATTTTATTTATTTAAATACATCTAAGTATTTTACATATACATAAATAATCAGCATACTGGCCTGATTTTAAAAGTTATAGATAGTATAGATTATATCACAAATTTGGTATTTGGATGCAAATAAATACGATAAAAAAAATTGTTCAAAAAGAACTTGCCCCAAGACCTTCCCCAATGACCATTGGTTTCCAGTGAGGTTAATATACCTCACATAACATATCACATTTATTTAAAGCGAGAGCTATTGTCAAATCAAATTATTTTGATTAAATTGTCTAAAAAAATTTTATCTTTGGGAAATAATGAACTCGGACCACATAATTAAATTGTGATGTTTAAGATATTAAAAATACAACAATGCTTTCCCTATTCTACAAACCTTTTTAAATAAAATTCAGCAATAGTCTTTATACATTTGCAATAATTTTCCTTTTTGACATATCCAACAATCCCACAAACAATAAATGAATTTGTTAAGTTAGTGGAGTAGCATAATTAAAAAAGAGTAAAATGACGATTAAGTTTAATGTGAGGGTATGTATTCCTAGAATACTGTACAATAAGTTTCAAAAAAGAAGTTAACATTTACATTTTAACCTGTTGTCTATCTCTAAATAGTTTTTATGAGCAAAATATAAAAACTGTATTTTAATATTGAAGATGATAAAGACTCCAACATTATATAGCTATGAATTGTAACCACCACATTATAAAGTTAATGTATGTCATTTGGCCATTTTTTAGCTTTGTATGTGAAAATATTTTTGTGAAACATTTGTTTGCAAACACATTGTATTTATCAGTACGTAATGGTAGCCCAATACATGTAAAAATTATGGGTTAAAAAAGTTCTATATTTTCAATCCATTTAAAAATAAAATAATTAAACTGTTAAATTCTTAATGTGCAGGAAGTTTTCTATAGAGTGCCATCCCACATGAACTCATTTTACAACATTCCTTTACCAGTAAGCCTACCATAAAAAGATAATTTGACAGGGCTGTATGGCCAAAAATTAAAAAAACATTTAAGTACTGCAACACGTGGCACATCTATTGTAATGCCTTGAATAAATTTAATTCTTTTACATTTTAAGTCAGCTGTAATAAATATATAGGTATCCTTACTATATTTCATTGCATTAGGGATGATTAACTAATTTGTATGAAAGTTGGCATCTGAGCTAAATATAAAGATAGTAATCCTCCCTTTCTATTTGTTGGTTTCACTATTTAACTTACTTGTATGTTTAGATATTACGGTTTTTTTCTTGTACTCGGTTTTGGTTCTACTTGGTCTACCATTTTGAAACAGTTAATATTTTTGGGGACCATATTCACTATAGCCACTTCACACTAGGGGGGGGGGGGTGACACAGATCCCTATCTCAATGGACTAATTAAGATGCTAATGAACTAATTTCAAACATGCAACAATTTTTGTCCAAATATATGGTTCCAGTATAATAAGCGTAGAACAGTCGAAGGATCGATAAGATGGGTTTATTTAACCATTGTACTTGCTACCATTGCAGATGGGCACTATTAGTGTCGGGTAATTTAGTGGTAACCCATTTGTTCCGGGATACTGTTATTTTAGTGACAGCTGGGCTGAATGATTTGGTGTTCTCATAACGATTTTCTGTTTTTAGATTATTTGTTAATGATGCTAGGAATGGAAATATTACACTATGGAGTGTTATTATGCGATATAAGTAGGTTTAGATTTGGTTATTATAAATATGATACTAGTAGTACCAAAGTTAAACATAACCTGTGTTTTTCGTAATTTTTCCAGACGTGCAGGGTAGTGCCACCAAAGCCCACACTGATTGCCAAGGGCATTCCTGTTTGGCATTTTCCTGTCCTCAAATCACATCTTAAATCGTAAAATGTGATCTGCCATCAGTGTAGATGGACGATCTGAGACATGGTCTGAGGTTCAGAAAAATACCGATCAGAAATGTCCCTGGCCATCAGTGTGGGTTTCAGTGGGTGAAATAAGAAAAACATCCCTCGAGATAGTACCCAAATTTGAGCTCAGATTACGTAGCGTTTGTAAAGCGTTATAGTGAGTTACATTTTTGTACTCAAACATGTTAACATGTTACTGGAACGTAATACTTTAACAAGTTATTTTGTAATAAGTTATCAGTGTTGCCTGTCTCTAATGGCCATTACTCAAATAACATACACATGATTTACCTCTGTTTGAATTAATTTGGAACAATAACGTCGAACTGAATTACGTTATTTTTTAGATTGTATTATAGTGAAAGCTATAATTTTAAGTGCAAAGAAATATACAAATTTCACAGTATAGGAAAATAATAAAACTTTGTTTATACTAAGTTTGAGCAGTGTAGTACTTACAATTAGCCTACTTAACAGAGTAAATATGTGTGACAGAATTTAGATTTATACATTCGTGATTAAATATTTTCGATCATTTGAGTGTTGTATACATCCAAATATATGGTTTACCAGGGCTAAAAATGTTTTCTGACAATAAAGTAAACATTTTTCAAAATTGTTAATATTAATTGGTTTTTTATAACTTGAGGGCTGACTTTAATAAGTGGCCAACACTTTTTATTCGATTGTTTTTGAATGGTTTGATTGTTTTCATCTCAATGAATAATTCAATTATTACAACTTATATAACAAAACATGATTTATATTTATTAGTTACAGATATTTGTCATGTGAACAATAAACAGCAAGAAGTAACCAAGTTTTGTTGTCAGAATTTCAAAAATTTTAGGAATGAATATGAGGAAAATTAGTGTGATAAATTTCTAGATATACAGCATGTTGGGATATTGGCTACATGCCTTACACAAAAGCGTTTGCTCACTGTCTATCCTGCTCGCAATCTATAAATATTGCAACGTATTTCTAATGTGTAGGTCTAGGCCATAATAGTATGTATTCGTTATTCTGTAATGTTACTGTTAAATTTACTTTTTAGGGCTATTATAAATTTTAATGTAATTAATTCTCGAGGTAGAGGTACAATAAGCAGACCCAGGTATTTTTTTTTGACTATCGAAGAAGAACGTAATCATACGATACCCTTAATATTCCAACATCTCAAATTCCTTAGGACTATCAATAGGATATAAAAGAAGTATATATAGTCCTCAATAATAATCATATATGTTTTAAATTAAAATACGGATTTGATAATTTAACCAGTTGATTCAAACAAATTTTATGATAACTAAAACTAGGAAAACCTTGAAGGTGACCATATTTTGCTCCTACTCACAGTTTTAAAATTGATTTCCCTTCTTCTTCACAAATTTTCAAATAATGAGTTCTTTTGGTACGAAGTCCTAACCATCGTTTGAAGTCCACAAAAAACATGTCTTATTCTATCTTTCAAAAGTAAAAAAAAAAAAAAAAAAAAAAAGCAATGTTTAGTGTACTTTTCTAAAATTGATTGCCATTTTTTAATAATCAAATGTTAACTTAATGTAAAATTTGGAAATATTACCCCTACCGTGTACTAATATTTGAAAGTGTTTTTACAGATGCTGTTTGATAATAAGATTAATAAATTGAAAAAATGAATTGTTTCAAAATCAATTAATCAGTACCGATTGATTATATCGATCGTTTATGTTGAGTTAACATTGTTTACCAATTTCTATATTAAAAAAAAATACCAGAGTCCGCTTATCGTCACCTCATACCCTATTAAATTCTTGTAGTACATGATATTATAATTCTTTGTTTCGTACGATTAATATATAATATCCGAAATTCGTATGATTAGGCTATATCAAAATCAAATCAAAAAATTGCCTTTATTTGTCCACACACACTATTAGTACATGAAATGTATGCGACATCGTCACAATAACAAAAAAAAAATTATTAGCATTGCAAAAGCTTTTGACTGTAAAGGTACAGAATATTCAATGTACATTAATATTAGACTATTTTTTAAAGGGTCTTACAGTGGATCAATGAATTCCATTTTACAGGGTACGTAAAAATACTAATCATCTAATAAAAAGGATTTAATCTCATCTTTTAAACAGACATGAAACAGGATAAACTTTTCAAGCGCTCTCAGGTATTAAATTATAACAACTTGAGTTCCTATTTCCAAAAGGGCTAATTGATTGTTTCTGTTGGAAAATTACATTGACTAATTCTGAAATGGAGCTATTGGTAATCTTGTGTTATTGCTCGCAAATGAAACATGACTATTTGTAAGCAGACTATGGGAATACATTTGTTACATACATATAAACTACTGCAGTATGAAATAAAGAAGGTACAGTAAGTATTCTTAATTCTTCTAAATAAAGGTTTCTACAATGTGTTTTCACAGACGAACGTTACAATATAAATAACCTCCATATTGCCCTCTTTTTGTAAAATCAATAACTTGTTGGCGGTGACTATCATTTTCCCCACAACAACTGTTAGCATATCAGGACATAGTGGCTCTGAATAATGAGAAAAATAAACTAATAATAATACTTGTAGATTTCACAATAAGTTTTTAACCTCCTCTAAGCATAAAAATACCTTTAGAAAACTTTTACTAACAACAATAAAATCAACATGAGCAATTCCCATTTTAAATCTAGAGCTGGGGACAATAAACTACACTAAAAACTTTAACATTTTGCAACATTTTGACAGTTACTTAAACTAAAAGTTCAGAATTTTTGAGTTTTTATCTTTCTATTCAATAACAAAGTATGGTTCTTAGACTGATAGTCCAATCTTCAATGACGTAGAATTACAATTCATCGGAAAGTACTATATGACTAGATTATGGTTAACAAACAAGATGATCTGCTGAAAGGGCCAAATCAATCGAGCGTACATAAAAGTAGTTACAAGAATTGTTTATAATTGCAAGCGTTGAGTTAGGTCCCCATTCTAACATAGATTTATTAAACAATTGTGGGCCCTAGAATTGAACCTTGGCGGGTACAAACCTTGTCATCACAGGTAGATAAGAAGAAAAGTTTGAGCCATTACAAATACACGAGTTTGAAGCCTAATCAGATAAATAGGAGGTCCTTAAAAAGTTTAACTTGCTCCTTACATCAAAGACCTGTAAATATTCATAGCATATCTACCAGTACAACAATGTGAACATAGTGGTCAAGAAAGCCTCTTGACATATCGTAAAAATCTGCCTTAAGAACCACTATTTTTTATCATCTAGACTATAAATGACATTTTTTCAATCTAAATCAAGTATCATGAATGGGCAGAAATAGTGTACTTTTGTATGGTCCTAAAACCATATTGATTTATCATAGAAATAACAACAATTACGTCTCAAAATAATCAACTACTTTGTCCTAATTTTAACATCATCCTCACAAAACTTTTGATACAATAGTAAATAAATGTCGACGACAGGACGGTAATTATCATAATCAGATTTTAATTTCCTTTTTTTGTACAAGAGGCAACAATACTTTGGCATAACTTTAAACACCTGAGGAAAAACACTGTTGTCAATAACATAAAATTAACACAAGGTAGGCTAAAAACTTTCCACAATATATTGGTCAGCAAAGCTATTTTTAAAAACATCTGAATTAAGAACCATAAACATCTAAGCTGTTTACTATTTACTCAAAGTAAAAATTGCACTGTAAAACCTTGTTCTAACTAAGAACATTTTTCAACATTAAACAATACGAGTTGGCAGGAGCCTACTTATTTTATCTAAATAATATTGCACATTCCCAATTATTGAGGACATAGGAAAACATTATTAACAAGAGGATATCACATTATTTACAAAAAGAAATATTAAAAATTTCTCAAGCAGGACAATTTTGAGAACTCCTTTATTTTACAGGTGGTAAATCATTATTATTTAGAATTTTCCTTAATAATAGACCAAATAACTTTAAGGTTTACTATTAGCCGCCATCACTCTTTTCAACAGGTTGTAGGCAAGCTTAGCTAACTCTACACTTTGTCTTTGTAACTTTTTTTTAAGACCCAGATATGTAATTTTTATCAGATACCAGACCAAACATTTTAAAGATATTGTAAGACGCAATGACAACGGCTACCTTCAGACTTAAAAGTTCATTGCTTATACCACTGAGGCTTTACATTTATTCCATGATTTAATACCCTTTTTGTACTTTACTTTAATAGGGATAGCTAAGTTAACAATTTCCAAAAACTTTTCAAAAAAATATTCAAAAACTTCTCATTTATAGAAGACTTAAGACTATACAAACACCAGCCAATTCACTTTGTCTCAACAGACTAGTGAAATACAATCACATTAATGTCAATAATAGGCCTTACAATTTTTTTAATCTACATAACAATAAATCAGTTTTATTTATGTGATCTCATTTATTAATTAAAGTAAGATCAGCTTTCACAACCACTGCATTATGATCAGATACCCAACATTGGATTCCACCCAAGCTGAATTTATTTCTGTCCAAAGTGCACAGAAGTTGCTATATTATCGATACAAGACCCATTACCAAAATTTAATACATTAGGCCTAGTTATTTCACACACTGTGATAATTTAAATTAAATGCTCAATCAGCAAATTGACAAAAATACATCGCTTAACACTATCGACCATAAAATCCACATTGGGCATCAAAACCTAACATATTGACGCATTCACTTTATTTTTATCAACTACAGTACACAAAATATTAAATAAACATTCAACCAATAATGGTTAAAATTATTATCATTCAGGATAACACGATATTTCTTCTCAATGAAGAAATAAAAAATTAATTTTACATGTTTTACAAATATTGCGGCCACGTTTCAACATATTGGACCGGAATCGACAGTTCCACAAGATAGGCTAGGTCATCAACTTCTATTGTTGCATTTGGTAAAAATAGACTGTTCCATCCGTTGAGCCGCAAGGCCTTTGAAATACACTGGCAAGTTTGCTAGCCAGGAAGGTTAGATATCACTAATGATTATTAGTTGACGACCCAAGTGCTCGCATATCCCAATAATATCAATATTGTGAGTTACACATAAGCTGTATAAGTTCATCAGGTTTTCCCTAAAATTCCCTGCACTTTCCAATGTGCTGTTAGTAAACTGCACTTGAGTCATCTGGGTGTTTTAACTAAGAGGCTGGGTCCGTGTTGAACCCTTGCCTGCTTATGTTTAAAAAACTGAATTCATTATCTACACCATTTTCTTGCTTCTTGTATCGGGGTGCCCTACGTACTTAGCTACAATACATCCCTTGGGCCACAAATTTGGAGTGCATTAAATTCCTTCCCCCATCTCCAAAGGTCACTCCAATTTTAAAAGAACTGTATGAGTTATATCTAGTATTCAATACTTTTCACATTTATATTGACCAGATTCATCTAGGCCTATGTGTCTTGAGATAGGCTACTACTTCATGTTCTACAACCCCAGGGTCAAGTCCAGACAGAACACATCCAAAACTATCTTTTTGGCAGGTTTATAACCCAGCATCAAACATTTACTGTCTGCCTTAGTACCATGCATATACTTATAGTTTGTTCTGACAATCTTCACTATAACATTAGGTCTTTCAGGATACAGAGTTGTGGGACTTAGAATTAGAATCAACATAAGTTGAACTTATTGTCTAAAACTACTAACCTAGTTCTATGATTGTTGTTAGGATTGGATTCCCATACCTGATCAGTGTAATTAAGATCTTGAATTAGATTGACCTCGCCATAAGCCATGATTCCTCTTTGCCTAGGCTTACCTCTACTATAGTTCACTTGAGTTCCCTCATTCCTATAATTTAGAATTGAGGTTAAATACTCGTTCACTGATGACTGGGAGGCTTAGGCTTATTCTTTAACATTGATCTTAGTTGACCATTAGGTGAGTACTACTTTGGTTATCTGGAATAGCCCTTCTTGCCTGTTGTACTAGAGATGCTTATTAGGTAGTCACATATAACGGGTAAGACCTTAGTAATAATATTTGCTCACCTGAGCTTTTACTAACTATTTTCTAAATTCAAACTTCGAAAGCTCAGCATTTTATCTCTTGATTTTTTGAAGGACTGCCAAGTCATTAACTTAACCTCGCACATCTTTCATTTTCCATTTTAATGAGTTTCCTCATGTTACATCAATATTTATCCTGTTTTTGATAACATTTTTGAGTCAACTCAATTAACTTCTTTACTGACAATTATTTTAGTCCAATAAAATCATCACATTTCAGATAGGCCCTACCTTAGCTAAACATTCGTTGCAACTTCTGACTACACAGGTTCACAATACACACCTTTACTTTAGAGGCCTAATTGCTCAATATTAGCATATTACATCATTGGAAATTTCAACGCAATGGCAATGATTGCCATTTATTACAGAAAAGCTTCACATTGAAGCCCTTTATATTCACCTTCTATTTTACTAACTTATTACAGCTAACGGACAAATTTCATCTACATCATCCTCCGCCATCTTGGTTTCGTCATATCGAGTAGTTTGGATAACAATCAAATAAACGAATGTAGGCCGCTAACTTAATTAGTCTCTCACATAAACAGTTTCTAAAAACAACTTCAGGTAAGTCAATTTACAATAACGGTGACCATGGAAAAGAGTAATGTTCATCTTTTTTTTTCCTGAAAACTACAATTTTATCCTGAAAAACAATAGTGAAGAAAAAATTTCCGTCCGGCTAACGAAAATCCCAAAGGAGTTACGATTTTTTGAAATCCTCTGAAAACGCTGTTTTTGACAAGTACCTCTGGCAATTTTACTGAAATGATGACGTTAATCCTGTCAACGATGCCTGCAAGCTGCGCAGTGCGGCGCACTGCTTTGCTCTTTTAGAAAAAACAATTAACTCGAGCTTGCATAAGTCGAATCCCAGCTCACGTGATGCCCCTGATCCTCAACCCTACAAGTGTTGTTCGACAAAATTTTGTCGGTTAGTTTCCTTACTTAATGCAATAAATGCCCGAAAGGCATCAATATAATACAATGATATACTTTCCCCCA
>NW_025786503.1:0-16753 GCF_021130785.1 Homalodisca vitripennis
AGTGCAACAGTTCAAACTGCTGCAAACACTGGGGGTTTATATAATAGTAGGATTTACTCCATTAATGTCAATTGAGTTTCGTAGGAACTGATCTCACTCGCTGGGAAAATAAATAATATTATCAATGCCTTTAAATCAGCATTCAAATCATTCCAATTTATTAATTGGAACTCACTACTTTAAAAACATTTTGTGGAACATTCTCTATATAACATTATTCTAGCATATGCACACCATCACTTAGATAACGGCAGTCTAATTTGAAATTAAATGAAAATGTAGGTTATTTTAACTTGTTTATTCCATCAACACACCGGGGGTACATTCCAAAACACAGTCAATTATCCACTGTTTTAAGATTTTTATCAATTACATTTAAGTATCAAATGTAGAGTAATCAGCCATAAGAATTATCAGACATTTCAAGGAATCAGGCCGAGGATCTTTCTAACAATGTGGTGGCTTACACAACTGGAGTCCACAAACCGGAAATGGAGGGAAACTGGTAGCTCTTTAGTCCTCCAACCCTAAACTGATGATGTTTAATTTGAATGACAAATAAAACATCCTGCTTTGCATTTATTTTCAATTTCCACTTACTCTTTTCTGCGCGGACCCGTTTTGAATTTCAAATTTAACCAATATTGATCCTGGTACAAACCGGTACCAATTTTGTCTTGTCTGTATTTATTTATTTATCCTTATGCTTACTTTCAGCTCTACGTTTTTAATTATATACCAAATTATTATTAGAAGCAATTTTGTGAGATTGTTATTGTGAACATTTGCTCTTGCCATCTAAAAATCTAATATTTTGTTTTGTTTGCCAATTTTAACATGTCCCTTTCAAGAAGAGCGTTTTGTGAAAAAAGGGAAGAAAAGTTAGAAAGCAAACACAGGTAAATCCCCACCATGGGCTTGAATAAATGTGTAGCTGATAATAGCTATAAACGGTAAAGAAATGATAAACGGTGTAGATTTCATTCCTATCTGACGACCTCTTTGCTTAAGGACTATAATTTTGACCAAAAGGGTAAATTTCACTACAGAAGTTTCATCATTAAGCGCGTATGTCACATAGCAGTCCACGGGCAACATGTGTACAAAAAATGAGTGGACTTATTGATTAACAAGATCTTGATGGAATCGCACGAGTTCCACATGCATGGACTGTTCGGACTTGGTATTTATTGTTTTATACCAGGTGTAAATATTGGAAATTAACAAAGGAAAATTGATTTGTGCTTTAGTACTTGGAGAGGAAGAAGGGAACATAAAAAAAATAACACATTGATTTCCATACTATTCCATGAAGGAAAAAAAAATTGTTTTCAATACTTACCATAAAATTGTCAAATCAGATCTTGGTGGGTGAACTGTATATTCTGAGCTTTAAAGAGCTGCCTGCATAGGAGGGGACATGAACCATGAGGAGATTGTTTTAAACCTTTTTTAAACCCTTAAGTTAACTGCAATTCTAAAATGATAGTATTTTAAGAAAGGGTAATTAAACATAATTTTATACAAAATTAATCCAACATCTTTTATGCATAAATACTGTTTTAAATCTGTACTGTTTATTTTAAAGGTTTCATAATATTTTCTTGTAAAGACAAAATTATTGTTTAACATAAGAGAAAAATGACCTTTTGCATTAACTGTAAAAATTATTAAATTGTAACAGTTTGTTTTATTGAAATTTAAGTTTAGTTTTAAAAACTTTAGCAAATTTTGAACTCAGGAACATATCTTACATTAAATAGAATATACTGTACTGTACGGTTCCAAGGATTGATTGACAGGCCTGTCCAGTGTTTGTGTGACATGCCTCATATAAAGCAATGGTCAGATAGACTCGTACGGAGCCGAGACATGAGACGGCCCATCGATTAGTAGCGAACCCAATGGACAGTCCGCTCGTGACGGAATGTTCATGTCTCTGGTTGTCATCGGTGGCATTAATAAAAATAATAATAATAATAGTAGTGGCCTAGTAGATGTTTACAGCCTACTTGCATCATTACCACACACTAAATGCTTGATCTTATCTGTAGTGTGTAGATATGAGTTCTCATTCTAAAGAGAACTAATCAGTAAGAAATCATAATAGTACAATTAAGGATTAATGACACAAGTTTTTACACAAAACAATAATTTTATATTTGGAATCCAAACCTTTTTACATGTTTTTACAATCTAAAAGGGGATTACAAGTGTATTTATTATCAAAGTTCTTGATCTTAAGTTATAGCAACAAATTGAAATTTTAATTGTGAGCACTGCCTTGGGTTTTCTTATATTACAATATAAATATTTTCAGAGAAGCGGTTGTGAATGATAAAACACCATAATTACCAAATGCACTGAGGGCCACACATCCTCTTTGCACCAGTGTGTTTGTCTCTTCCAGTAGATCTGCCACCCCAACTCCCTCACCAGGGTTGTCTGTGTTCTGGACATTCCAGTACCTGGAAATATAGCAGAGTTTGAATATAAGTAGGATTTCAGGTTTCTGGTTAATCAATATGAAATGCTTCAAAATTAAACTTCACAAAGTTTCTCTTACAAATAAAAAGAATACACTTTACAATGAATTAAGATTTCATATAAATCATAGTTCAGATTTTAAGGACCATTTATTATCATTAATTAACTTTGTTTAAACTTTAGTCAAACAAGGCATAACATGTTTTGTTTCTACGAATCGTTATAATAGTTATTTTTCTATAAACACAAGTGAATTTAAAAATGAATGTTTTTCTTTTGTAACACATTCAATGTTGGGAAGCTGGAAATCCAGCCCCCTTCTCCAACCTGACTCATTGCCTTGCCAAGTAACTGGTGGAGATGGTTGTGCTGTTTTCCATGTGTAGTGCCTATTTTCTTTGTTTCTTTTCGCACATATTAAAGAATGTCTTATTTTCACCAGGTGAAGTTAGCGCCGGGCAGGCAGACAAGCAGCAGCTATGCTCGACCTTGCTTGACTTGGTTATTTTGCAATAACCGCTATACTCACTAGACTGTATTATAGGACTGGTATCATGACAGTGTATGTGTAAACTGTAGTCCAATAGAGGAGGATACTGAACTCATTAATTGTTTGTTTTCTGACATGGAAAAATTTGCCTTATTTTTCACAGAGAGTGTGTTAAATACATGTTTTTCAATAGGTCCCAAGATTTTGACAAATTATTCTAAAACATTTTGTTTGATTGCTTTTTAAAATGTTTTGTTTACACAATTTATACTGTAATAGTAACAACAAATTAAATTAAACATCCATCATTTGAATGATTGCTGAAAAAACATTTGATCAAGAATGGCTGCTACTTCCCAGCCGTTTATAAATGTATTTTTTTACTTTTTGCTACTTTTATTTCATCAAGTTTTTATTGCAAATCTAAACTCCTTCAGAGTATGCAGAACAAACAAGGGGAATTTCAAACAGAAATAGTGATAGGTATAGTCCTGGGATTGCCAGGATGTGCTGTTGCTTGACTATTTATAATAAGACTTCTTACCAAACTCCTACAGAGTATACAGAACAAACAAAAGGAATTTCTATGAAGAAAAGTGCAGTTTATTCATAACAAAGCTCAGCCTCATGTTTGCTTGAGCAACACCTACGAATCTGAATGATTGATGGATTTAGATAGAAAAGTTGTAATCATCCCACATTATTCAGCTAACATGGATCTAAGTTAGTTCCAATTTGTTCTGTAACTCATGTCATCTTTTTTTAGGATTGACCTTTTGTGAATGACAATGAAGTGAAACATGCAGTTGGTAATTGACTGGAGCATTTGGCAATGGATTGGTCTCATGCTTCAATAAAAATATTGTTGCTAAAAAAGTTTTTGATCGAAAAGGACATTATTAAAAAAAAAAAAAAAATAAGAACATCAAAAGATTATTATGTTTAAAATTACTTAAAAAATATATCTTTTATTAAACATTGTTACTTCCTTATTTTCTTTTGGTTTTTTTTATTTAGGAAAAACTGACTGTTTTGTACACCACTTGTACTTTGTAGAGTGCACCATTATGCATGAGGCTCTTAACTCAACATATTGCTACCAGAGCATTTCTTGACAGATGAACAGGATTTTACCAAAGATCAATGTAAAAAGTAAACAAATATTAATCTGTACAAAAATGTCTACAAGAATATTTTACTCACAACTACAGTTATAAAAAAACCACAGCTTTGTTGTCCTGACAATTGTACCACATTATGACTAGCTGATCACCAGTTTTTTTTATTTATTATTTATAAGGGCATAAAACACGGAGGTTATCAATGCCCGTAGACACCTACACTTTTAGAAAATGGTGTCACGTTATCAGTACAAAGAATAGACAGCGGATCGCTGTGTCAAGGAAAATTATCACATTAAGACAATAAGAAAAACAACAGCAGTGAACAGAGGACTAAAACTAAATAACAAAAATAGCCGAGAGGCTGTAAAGGGGCCCAATAGTTAAAATATGTCAGATAAATAATAACGATATAAATATAACAACAATCTAATGCTAAAACCAGGTAAGTTAGTGAAGGTAAGGTTGTAAAGGGACCCACCCTCACTAATAACAAATAACAATAACAAATAAATAGAAGGACAAAGTTTATATAACTTAACAGGTACTCGCTCAGATCAAATCTTTGAGATAAGACTCGTTCTTCTTAAGAATTCAAAAAGTTTTACAATGACTGACTCATCATCCCCCAACAGATCGAATAGACTTGCCGGGAGCTGACAAGATCGTCTTAGCATTGCATAATCAGGGCATTCGACCAAAATATGCTTGACACTCAGAGCCACTCCACAAACACGCACACTCCGGGGGATTACCGCGGCTCATGAGAGGTACCCGTGAGTCAGCAGCGTGTGACCGATTCGCAACCGACACAACACTACTTCCTCTCTGCGGTTCTCGCGGATGGCTGTCCCCCATGGGAGCTACTGTGCGTGTTTTAATGGCTCTCATTTGTTGCACACCGTCCGAGACCAAGAGTCACCCCCAAACTCGTCTTAACTTCTCCTTCACCATTGGCTTTAGGTCTGACCCTGTCACCATAGCAGTAAAAGGAGGAAGCTCATGAGCACTCCCAGCAGCCCTGTCGACAAGCTCATTTCCGGGAATTCCCGCGTGACCGGGCACCCACACCAGAACAGAACTCTGTATATTTTGGACATTGAAGTCTGTGAATGGCACATTTGGATGTCGCGCGCACAAGGACATGTTTTGGATACATGTCCTTGAATTGCTTGCAGACTACTAAGCGAGTCGGAGCAGATGACCAGCCTTCTGGTCCTGGGGCAGACGATGTTCAAATGCTTTAAAAATAGCGGTCAGTTCTGCCGTGTAGACTGACGCTACAGAGGGCAGACAGAAATCTATACTCTCACGAATCGCCGTTATGAACGCACATTCCGGTGGCCATCCTCAGACTTAGATCCATTCAGTGTAAATTATGTCGCAAGGTGCCCGAGCACTCAAGAGTACTCCCGGAAAAGCCTGCGTGAACACTAAATTAGAAGTGCTTCCTTTCTTGTACTTGTGAAGTGAACAGGACAACTTCGGGACTTAATACTAACCAGGGAGGAATATCACTCTGGTAGCATTGACTTACTTGGTACTCCTCGATACCAAGTGTCCGAGAGGAGCACTTTAGCCCTTACTCCAAAGGGAGCTGAGATGTTAAGGCGAATTGGCATAGACTTCGAGCAAGTCACTTTCAAATACGTGTTCATATGCCGGATTTTCGGGCTTGGCTTTAAGGGAGTGAAAATAATTTATGGCAAGTTGCTTGCGTCTCATATCCAGCATTGGTTCACTAGCCTCCGCTAATAAGCTAGGTGTAGGGCTTGAACGAAAAAGCTTCCAGTAGCCAACCTAATCGCAGAGTGGTGAATCGAGTCAAGCATTCCTAACGCGCTTGGCCGGGCAGAAGAATAAACCTGAGAACCATAGTCAAGGCTCGACACGAACGGACAAAAAGCTTTGTAGAAACGCAGCATACATGTCCTGTCCGCGCCCCACTTTGTCCCAGTAAGAACTCGAAGCATATTTTAGTCTTTGTAAACATTTTGCCTTGAGGGATTTTAAAGTGAGGGATCCATGTAAGTCGGTAATCCAATGTAAGACCCAAGAATCTCACATTCCGACTTGATGTTATTCGGGATCTGTTCAAGGTAAGTGACGGTTCTAAATAGTTTCTTAGTCTGGAGAATGTTATACATTGGGTTTTGGAAGTAGAGAACGAAAATCCCCGTCCGCCTACTCCATTCCTCCAGTCGCCTTAATGGTTAGCTACAGGGAACGCTCCGCTGTAGCAAGTCTTCTTGCAGAGACGTAAACGGCGAATGTCCGTCCACAAACAAAGAACAGCGCACAGGACGGTGAACACAAACCGTTATGCCGTTTATGGCGACGGCGAATAACGTGCAGCTCAAAAACGCTTCCCTGTGGGTACCCCGTTCTCCAGATTGGTTGTGTTTGATAGGTTTGTCCCTAGTCTAACCTGAAATGTACGGTCAGACATGAACCCCTGAATGAAAGCCAGCATATTACCACTCACTCCCCATGCCTGGAAAGTGTTAATGATGCCTCTCCGCCACGCTGTGTCATATGCCTTTTCCAGGTCAAAAAAGACAGCTACTACTTGCTTTCGCTCAAGGAATGCGTCACGTATGGTTGTCTCAAGGGAAACCATGAGGTCCAACGTCGATCGTCCTTGGCGAAAGCCCGCATTGCTCTCTTGAAAGGAGATTGTTCTTTTCGAGGAACCAGATTAACCTACGGTTTAACCATCCGCTCCAACACCTTAGAAAGGCAGCTGGTAAGCGAGATGGGCCGGTAGCTAGACGGAGATAGTTTGTCCTGTCCCAGTTTGTATAAGGGGATGACGTGGGATTTACGCCATGCTAGCGGGAAAGTTTGTTTCCTCAAACACTCTATTTGTAGAGCGCTAAGAGGGCCTCCTTACCCTCTGAGGGTAAATGTCTAAGCATGGCATAGTGCACGTCATCCGGACCAGGAGCAGAGTTGGAAGTACATGACAGTGCGGAGCCCAACTCCTGCATAGAAAAACTTATATTTAAGGGACATTGATTTGGATTATTGAGTAGTATGTCTGTTTGTTCAGAATATTGCTTATATCTCAAAAACTCAGGACAGTAAGACGAACTTTTTGAAACCTCCGATATGGAGGAGGCCAACAGGTCGGCAACATCCCGGGGATCAGTCACAACGTCTCCGCCCGACTTGAGTCCCAAAATTGGCAAAGGTTGGGGTTTGCCGCATACCGACCTTAACCTTCTCCATACTTCGGCCTTAGGAGTTGTTCGAGATATTGTGGTCACGAAATTTTGCCATGTGGTTCTTCGGGAATTTCTGAAGACTCGTCGCGTTTTTGCCCTATGGAACCGGTAGCTTTCAAGATTTTCTTGGGTTGGGCATTTGTTGAATCTTCACAGGGCGCGTCTTTCGCTCTCGCAATGCTCTCGAACACTCCTCTGTCCACCAAGGAACATTTTTTTCGTCTTGGTTCGGGTCTTTGAATGCTATCCTGAGCTGCAGTTATTATAGAGTTTGTAAAAAGTTCTACTACAGTATTTATGTCCAATGGAGTATTTATATCTAGTAATGTAAATTGTTTTTTGGAATTTATCCCAGTCACCTTCGTCGAGGATCCATTTTGGTCTTCTAGTGATATTCAACAAAGAATCAGGTATTTTGATCTGAATTGGGAAGTGATCACTCCCAAATGTATCGAAGAGGACCTCCCAATCGAATCTATGAGCAAGTTCTGGACTGCATATAGATAAATCTATAGCAGACCGACCTCCCGTCCTAGGACACAGGTAAGTTGGGGATCCGTCATTAAGGACAAAGATATTGTGATCTCCGAGGACTCTTGCGACCAAGTTTCCCCTTGGTGTGGAATGGTCTGACCCCCAACTGGAATGGTGGGCATTGAAGTCGCCTAGGAGAAGAAAAGGCTTTGGTAACTGGCCGATTCAGTGCCTCGAAATCACCTTGACAGAGGGTGACTGGGATTGGTGGAAAGTAGACGGTACATATATACAGTTTAATCGGGACACAAACACACTGGAGATTGGAGTGGAGGGGCACCTCACAGAGGCACCTAGGGATTCATCCACGAATAGAGCAACGCCACCACACAGGCAATTGCCCGTCGTGAGGGAAATCTTCCCGAAAGATGTCAAATCCCCTCAAGGGGGTTTGGCATCCTGGGTGGAGTTTAGTCTCTTGGGATGCTAATTACATGAGGTTTTTTGTTTTGTAAAAGATGTTTTACATCTTCCAAATGTCCGCGATAACCATTAATATTCCACTGGATAATTTTGAATTTGTTCATGTTTTATTTAACTGTATGTAATTTTCTGTCTGTTTTTATTTTTATTAAGTTTAAATGTACCTTGGGTTGTTTCAAATTCTGATCGAAGCAGAAGGTCATCCTCCACTTCATTCTCATCAACTATGAAAAGTTGAGAGGAGCAGGGAGTTGGGGGTGAACCAGTGCTTCACCTTTGATCTCGCCTGAGCTTTCGTTCGGATTTGGGTCTTAAGTCTCTCTTGGAGAGACTTCCTTTCCTCCACCGTTTTGGAATGGACATATGGTCGTTATTTTCCTTTAGCGGGTGCCACAGACACAGAAACTGGCCTGGGAATGGCTCCTGTTTGTTTAGGGGGTCCCTTTGCTACGGGGGCAGAAGTCGTATGACTACTCGCTTGTGTTTGCGGCAAGGCCTTGGCACTCAACTGCTGCACCAAGCAGCGACCTGTTTGAGTGAGTTCTCGCACCATGCCCTCTAGAGCGGAGCAGGAGGAGCACTGTGCGGATTGGGCTGGAGGAGCAGAAGCAGCCTGAGAGTAGGAGATGTCTTTTCTTGGAGTTTGTCCAACTCATCTCCTATACTCCCTACGGGCGTCGCCAAAAGACAGTTTTTCTAGTGTTACTAACTTCAATATCTATTTCTCCTCCAAATAAATCTTGCAACTGCGAGAGCTTGAAGAGTGCTTGCCCTTACAGTTCACACAGTGCTCTTCTCCGCTTGTGCAATCTTTGTCATTGTGGCCACTTTGACCACATCGGCTACATGTCTCTAAGCCGGTGCATATTTTGCTCGAATGTCCGAAACGCTGGCATCTGAAACATCTTTGGGGATTTCTGAAGTAAGGTTTAACTTGAAGAGAAAGGTATCCTGCTCTAATCGTGGCTGGTGGGTGAGGGAGGGCGAAGGTCAAAATGTGACCTGGTGTGGGTGTTGGTACACCATTCTCACACCTTATTCTCACATCAGTGACGAGAGAATCCTTTAACTCTTCCTTCAGTTCCGCTTCTGAGCAAACACAGCATCTCGCGACTGAAAACTATTCCTTTACTGGAATTTAGGGATTCATGAGGCTGTACAGTAATTTCTACCTGATCATAAAAAATTTTCATGGAGAGGAACTTCTGAGCTTGTAGAGCGTTCAACCGCCTCAACCAGGAGAGTTCCGTTACGAAGTTTCCTGACCGATAACGGCGAACACCGCCTGCTCCGACTAATGCCTTGTTGATCACAAAAGGACTTACTTTGGAAAGATTGTCGCTCTCGTTTTTGTGTTTAAACACAAGGAATAGTGGCGTTGGAAGATACTGTTTGTTTGTGTTACTATTACTTAGTTTTATTTGCTTATTTTTTTCTTCTCCATCTTCGGATTCTGAAGAGTGGGGACGTTTTTTTGTCTAAATCATCAATTGATTCTCTTATTACTACTCGTGTGTTTTGCCCGTAGGGTAGGGATTCATTGCCCACATCCATAATTAGTAGTATACCAGCGCATCGTGAGTAAAGGTGCAGGCCGAGACACCGGGAACGGGTATACCCTAGGCTACCTGTCAGCCGTAGCTTGGCAGGCAGCCCTACCCCAGTTCCCCGGGGCCCGGTGTTATCTTGTTTAAAAACCGAGCCGGGAATTCACGCACGGCTCGGGCTCGCACGTGGCAACAGAAATCTCCGACATATCTGTCCATTACTCACTTCCTGACCAGGGACCGAAGTGGCTGGCACCAGGATTCATGTATATTGTTATGCCTCGGCAGAGCTAGCTCACATCAGCCTTCTGCTACCACACAGCCCCGAACACGGGCATGCTCGAGGATCTGTGTAGCAGTTCCGGCACTCCCAGCAAACAACAACACGACCCAGTCGGGGCAGGATTAGGAATTTTCGGCTATATAGGGTGAGGTGCCAGTGTTCGGACAATAGTCTGGCACCAGCTCAGGGGTATGAAAGGTCGCCAACCTTAAAGCGTCCGGGCAGGCTGCTCCCCTACGGAGAAAAATGGAAAAAGAAAATAGAACGTGAATAGAAAAGAAGTAAGAAAAAAACGAGGGCTGCACAAAGAAAGAAGAAACGCAGACCATAGAGTAGACCCTGGTACGAAAGAGAAGGGACACAGGGTAGGCAGTTTTAAGGGATTGGGTAGGAATTAGTGAAATGGTTTGGCGGGGGGGGGGGGGCAGGCAGTTTAACGTCATAACCCAGGACGGGCTGATCACCAGTAATCACATTGACTTACAACAAAAGATTATCAGTTTTCCTTTCCTTAACACACTAAAAGAGGTATCAATATAATTTGGAAATTAATCACTAACCTTATATTTAATTGGAATTTTTGCCATAAGTAATGACATTTTTCTAAGAAGACTGAATATAACTATTTTTAGTTGTTAAAAACACTGATTGCCACTAAGAGAAACAATCTGATCTCTTCAAAATAACAGGACACACACGAAGTATGAATCAAAAAGGTACACTAACTCACACCGTAAACTCTATAGAGTGCTGAGGGCCGAATTGTTTTCCCTATGGAAGACAGGAGCAAAACTAACGTTGTCCAGCTTAGTGGCTATCTATCTTTCCTTCCACACTAGTGCTGTAGTGTGGGTTGGTGTCAGACCATCCTGGAGCAAGCAAAGGTGATCACTTGTTACTTAGGAGACAACATTCTCACATATTCTACAAATACTAATAATTAAAGAGACAAATTGGATGGGAGAAAAAATTGTTTATTATTACAAAATACGACATTCCCTACTTTTCAACACAATCCCTTCCAACATTTACACACTTGTCCCGTTGGATTACAATATCAAGTGCCACCAAATAGTTTCTATAGTAATTGCAGAGTAGCATATGGTTGCCACATCGAACAGCTGATAAATACTGTCAAAATATCAGTCAGTCTATTTATAATTTTTTAAAATTATTGCTATCAATTCATTATATAATTTATTATAGATTATCCGATTAATATTTGATTATTTTTTATCCATCATACAGTTAATAGTTTATAAGATATATTTTTTTAAGTTGAACTTCCAAATATAAGAATGTTGTTTGGCCAATTATGATCTACTTACTATACTTGGACGCTCCAGCCTCATATTCTAGTTGGTATTGATTATGCCTCAAACCTAAGACGACCTAAAACGACTTGTCAATACCGCATGATGCTTGTTGGCTAGCATTTACGCTCACCTGATGAGCAATGAGAATAACTCTTCTCCTATATTACGCTATATCTCGGGTTCTAGGTGTCTCTGGTCGAAACAATGTAAACTAGTTCATGTTGAGCTTACTTTTTTGTATCTCTTAAGACGAATATGAATCCAGATTTCAGGAGCCAAGTCTGTAACAGCATCAGATCCCAGACGCTGCACTATGAGGAAGGTGAATTGGAGCTTGACCCAATATTTTAAATTAAGTTACAATTTTGATTAATTTGGTTTTAAAATTAGTATAATGAAAAAGGTCAACTAAAAACCCTTTTAAAAATGTTTTTATTGCCATACACCTGTTTCAGTATTCAACCATCATCAGTGTAAATTAACCTCTCAATATATTGGTTTTAAATATATTTTTATTTTTGGTTTAAAATTAATTAATTGGATTAATTACATTTTTCTTTTTTTAA
The DNA here is from genome assembly GCF_021130785.1 of Homalodisca vitripennis. Taxonomy (NCBI): domain Eukaryota; kingdom Metazoa; phylum Arthropoda; class Insecta; order Hemiptera; family Cicadellidae; genus Homalodisca; species Homalodisca vitripennis. The sequence goes on from NW_025786503.1 coordinate 11,995, forward strand.
TTCTTGAGAGAAAGAGCAGTTTGTCTTCGAACATAGTCCTATAAGGACCTTTGCACCTCCCTTCCTTACTTATGTTTATGCCCTCAGAATCTGAGACTTTTATAGAAGCCAATCAAATTTGAAGACTACTGTTGTTCCGATATGGTAATTTTATGGTTAATTATTTTCATAACAATTTAAAAAACCAAAATTTTCTTTTTAAAATTTTTTAAACAACGTTATGAATAAAACATATAGTATTGAAAGGGAGGGACTAATTTTAGATGTTGACATAAACTGAGATGTGATGGCATTGTGAAATTATTTTAAAATTTTCCTTATTTCACTTATGATGTCGACGATTCGTGCATTCAGACGGATGTGTCCTAAAAAATAAGAAATCATTTAAGACCTCGGCTATGACATAAACAAGGGGTGGTATGCGTACAAGGGTATGGTTCACTAAATAATTAGCATAAAAAGGGAATAAAATTTGCGTATCTTACCAGAAGCTCTTACTATTAATCAGCCCGTATATAAGCGGTGTTCTTCACACGAGCAAAGAATCGCAGAAACCAAATTGTGGCGGCTCATGGCGATATTTCATGGCCAAACTTTATACGAATATATTTATGTTTTTGATGGCTTCAGAAATAATCTCTAAAGCAACTGACAAGAGCCCCAAAACTGCTGCCCTTGTAATGCAGTAGAGAAAAGTCAAGAGTGGTTCTGTACAATCCACTTACGGAATGCGAGCTGGTGGGTGGTGGCAAGGCGTGGCAGGCTCCAGGCTCCCCACTGGCCTTGCTCTCCACACCCACAGACTCTGAGCGTGTAAGGAGCCCCTGGCCTCACGTCTCGCACCACACAACTGGTATCAGGACCCCGGTACACGTCTCGGTACAACGGCAGCGGACCTGTTAGGCACTGGGGTGGGGTTGGAAGCCTGCCGCCAAGCTGCAGCAGGTATGTGTGGTCATCCACTCCTCTGTCCTCCACCTGTGTGGAAAATAGTCAGAATCAGCAATTGCTTTATTCATAAGTTTGTACAGCGTACAATGAATAGTATTAATAAATACAAATACTATGACTATATTATACAACTAAGACTAAAACGATGTTACACAGACACACATTTAAATATAAAATAGTCAGAATCAGCAATTGTTTTATTCATAAGTTTGTACAGCGTACAATGAATAGTGTTATAAATACAAATACTATGATTATATTATACAACTAAGACTAAAACAATGTTACACAGACACACATTTAATATAAAATAATACAATAAATAAATCATACAAACACTTATACATAACTATTGTTCACACATACGAGGTCCAATCAAAAAGTATCCGACCTCGTCGTGTATCGCGGCTTCTGCTGCTGCCCAATAAATGAGATAAGATTTTGTTGCGACAATAGTTCCTACTATGATAAGGAAAGGTACAAAGTCTTATCTTGATCCCCCGACTGGTTCGCCGGAGACGGGTCAAGTATGTACTGATAAGTCAAGGTGCGCGTATCGGTTTTCTCTAATTGTGAAGATGACGGAAAAAGTGGAACAACGTTATTGCATTTTAATTTTGCATGAAACTCGGAGAAAAACAAAGTGAGACCATTCGGAAAATTCAGCTAGCATTCTCAGAAAATGAGGCAATGAGTGTTACGCAGATTAAAGAGTGGTATAACCGTTTCAAAAGTCGTCGAACCTAGGCAGAAAGTGACGGCGCCAGGTCGGGGATTCCGGCAGACCCCACCAAAAACACAGTACCGATGATACGTCCCGGAAATCGATAGCTCGAGGGAAAGGCAAAAAGTTTTGTATCTGTGAACAAATCGAATCGACATTGACTGTGGAGGATGCAGTATAAGTATCTCGGAGTTAGTATGTCAGTTTTTGGTATCAGCCTTGAAAGCAATTTTAACGGAAATACTCTGGACAGCAAGAATGATATGGGAAGCTTGAGGATCTGCGCGGTCTCCTGCAAGGTTATCAGGGCCGCAAAATATTGTGGCCAAAAATGCTGCACAGAACCCGGCAAAGCAGTCAAGAAAGCAACTGTGTGCGAATTGGTATAGTTGCCGTGATGACATTGAGGACATGCATATGTCAGTCCTGTTGTGAAGGCATGAATGCGGGATCCTTTTTTTGACATACTGATAATTAACTGGACTGGTTGGGTTCTATGTGACAATGATGACCCTGAGACCAAATTTCAGTCATCACAATTGGCCCAGTCCTCCCCAGTGATACAATCGGCCCAAAAAAAGAGATAGCTAAGGCCAAGTTCTGTAAGCAATGTCAAAGTGTATGCTTACTGTTTTTTTTCGTTACCACCTCGTAGGAGTTTGTGCACCATTGAATATGCCCCTGAGAGTCAAACTTGTGAATGCCACAGTACTATTTATAGTGGTATCCAAAAAACGTCGTCCTCCGAGATGGCGATATTCGCCCGCCAAAAAGACCTGTACTTTTTGTGGGCGTCTCAAAATTGGCGTGCTACCCTCCAACCCACAACAATGCGCGAACAGCTCATTTTCCCAGCCTCATTTCTGTAATACTTTTTTAGGCAGCGAAAACACAAAACGGCCCACTGATCCCGCCTACTTCCGCAATATGTTTCCCCTCCTCAGCCTCCGTTACATCCTCCATCAGATATGGCTACCACTGGATGGGGGCCGATTTTTGGGCTCTTCCCCCACCGTCATAAAAAAAAAAAAAAAAAAAACCCATTGAAGAGGCAACCAGAATTTGTGAAAAGTCGAGAAGTCAATTATGAAAAAATAAAAGAAAAATCGACGGACCTGGATGATCTCATGGTCGAAGGTGGCCGAACGAAAAGTAAAGTGATTTTTCAAGAACTGCTCTTCCAGACCAGAGAGTGGAAATCGTCCGCTGGTATTAATAGGGTTATGGGAAAACTAATGGATTTTATAAACAATTTAATTAAGCAACCTAAAAATTGAAAAATAAAATTTCAAATAAAACAACGACAAAAAAAGGTTTTTTTGACAGTAAAAAATTAAGAAATCTTACAAATACAGATAAGTCGTAAACATCAACTTGGATCTAAATTATCAAATCTTTAAGAAATCGAGCAAGGGGAAACAATGGCGGCCCTAAGATCACATGATAAACGTAGCGGATACAATCTAACGTGACCGGGATTGGTCTACATCCATATCAGGACCCCGATATTGTCATGTTGTAGTAATATATTTAATGATTTTAATTAAATAAAATGTTGTTGATCGATTTGTGCCTTCCAAATATTCAGTAAAGATTTTGTTAATATCAATTCGTGTCAAGAAAAACCACCTCAAGCCTCAATTTATTTCAAATTTAAAGAGGTTGATGAAAGAAATTTTAAAAGCGATTGTAATGGCTTTTGAAAATAAATTCTCAACAGGAATTGATGATATACCAATCACTATCATTAAACAGTCTTTTCCGGCTAATCTCCAAACCATTAACCCACAATAATCAATTCCATCATTAATATCCTGGTCTTTTTCCCATCCAAATTAAAAAATTGCTAAAGTAGTTTCCACTCTATAAAAAGGGGGATTTAAATAGTCCCAACAAGTTACAGACCTATATCTTTATTACCTTAATTTTCCTAAAATTATTTGAAAAAGTTAGTATATAGATCAACTTTTTGCGATTACCTGGAAAGTAATCACATCTAGGAGTGCTCAGCAACATGGTTATCCGACCACAAAAATCTACGATAACTGCAGGTGTTAATTTCATTGAATTATATAATAGATTTTGTTGACCGGAATGAAAAAGTCATTGGAATCTACCCTTGACATATTCCACAAAGCATTTGACAGTGGGTGTCCCCACGATGAATTATCTTAAGGTACTTTACAATTTAAATATTAAGAGAAAGGAACATGAATGGTTCAAATCATATTTAAAAAACCGACAACAAATGTTAATTCAAATTCCAAATAGTTTTAGTTATTTAAACAGCAAATATAAATAATACACAAAATATTTATTCAAATCTTCAAACTATAAAACATGGTGTCCCCACATGGATCCTATACTTGGCCCTCTTCTATTTCTTTGCTCAATTTAAGGGGTTTGCCGTGTGTGATACAGTTGGAATGGGTCAGTGTGTCTCTACCGCTTGGAAGATACCAACATCACAATTTCAGGTAAAAGTCAAGAAGAAATGAAGCTTAAATCCCATCTCTAAGTCTTACCAACTGTAAGAGAATATTCAGACACTAAAAAATCTCCGTATAAATATAAATAAATCGAATTTATTTTCATTCTGTACATAACCAAACTAGATCAAAATTAAGGCCAAAGATTTATCTAGAAAATTCAAAACAGAAATCAAGTAGAAAAATCAAAATTTCTTTGGTACTAATATTGGACCAACACTTACGTTGGGAATAAAACATGTTGACCATTGTAGTAGAATAAAATGTCCTCTGGTCTTATACGCTCTACGACAAATGTCAAGGGTATGTAATATTGGAAACTTGAAAAACTATTTTATTTTTGCACTAATCAATACACACATGTCTTATGGTATGAAAGCAAGTATGGAGCTACAACAACAAAAAAATCTAGACCGAATTCTTCACCCACAAAAAACAGTCTATTAGAATATTGTTAAATTTGGAACGAAATATGGAATCTGTTCAAACAGCAATTTTTCTAAATTAAGGATCCTTACTGTATATGGTCTATATATTTTTCAAACTATAATGCTTGTGAAATCAAATGAAGATAGTATACCTAAATTAGGAGCAA
>NW_025786504.1:0-16821 GCF_021130785.1 Homalodisca vitripennis
CCTGAGTGACCGGATATTCAGGATGGGTGGAATGATTTAGAGTTAGAGAGCCCTACTCGTGTCCGAGTTTTTCTATGAGGATAGCGGCGCTCTGTGTTTTGCACGATGTCGTCTGGGAGGGAAACGGGCAAGCTCTCGTTCAGGCATCTTCAGGTAAAACAAGGCGACTAGAAAAGACAGTATTCCTCTCATGTTTATGCTTTCAAACAGCACTGTTACAACACTAAGGGAGCAGCTACCCATTACCAACAGTACATCCTCCGCGGTTAGACCTTAGACCCTATCGAATCAAAACCCTTTTGCCCAAATATCTCCGACCAGGGGGTTAGACCGTCCATACCAATGTATTTCCCAATATGGTTGCCACAGGTGGAATGTTGATCGGATTGGTTTTTAACTGTACCCGATTTTTGGTTTCGACTTGGAGGTAATAAACCTCTGCAGACGTGAATCCATCCTGAGATATAGTACCGACCTAGCAGTACGTTAAAATAACATTCTTCGTCTTTACTCCTTGTATTTGAACTGTATTACAAAGCTTCTACTGATGAAATTAAAATTGTATATGTTATGAGAAATCGCACGCACACTTTGGATATTTGTTCTTCCTGGTGAGTGAACAGCAAAGAGCGCAAAAGTTCATTTGACTAAAGTAGTCTTCACCTGTTAAGGGGACTTGAACGCTCCATATAAACCCATGTTAAATTAGGTACTTTTGTGTCCCATTATCTTAGAAAGTAATAAAGATACCAACCTAATATTTTTATCACTTACTATGTGGTCCTATACAAAGCTACTGATCTATTTTTTATGAACTTATAACTTTGTTTGGCCAAGTTATGATTTTTTTATCTAGCGAGTTCAAAATGACCCTGAAATATAGGCTATTTTTCAGTAAAATGAGGCCTAATAAGTCAATACTTGTTATAAATTGTTTCTTTGTAGATCAGTAGCATCATAGATAAGTACTAAACATCCTGTAAAAATTTCAGCTTGTTATCTTTAGTACTTTCAGAGAAAACGGGTCATTTGTGTGAAAAATCAAAATTTTCGGGAAAACGCAAAAAAACCAAAAAACTTAGATAAAAAGTATATTTTTCACAATACCTGAGCTCTAAAACCCTCCAGGAACATAATGTTCATCATTCTCCTCTTCCTCTCCAAGAGCTCTCCTTCTTTTCTTCACTCGACTTTCCTTGGTCATCATTTCTGCCGCTCGTTCAGCTTCTCGTAGTCGAACGGCGTCGATCCGCCGTAGGGCCGTCAGAGTGTTCTTACCAATGTCTGCGATTCCAAGCTCCTGCAGAACCCTCAGTCTTCCTACATTGCCATCATTAAACACAATGACAGCATCTCTGACCCCTACTGCTAGAGTATCTATGCCTACATACACTTTTTTAGGGATTCTCGTCCAAACAACATTATTGAACGACTCGTTCACATTTTGTGTTTTCCCATGCAAACATTGGCTTAGCAAAATGGGATTGGCCAAGGCTTGGTAAATGGGCTTTACAGCTAGCATTACAGCCTCAGGGATTGATATTTTTGTGCTTGTAAGCTTCACCTTTAGCTTTGGCTAACTTATATTTGCACCAAGTCGTCGGAGCCTCTGGACCACATGTTGTGCAATGTTTCGTGATTGTCATCGGTGGCATCTCAATGGGGATTGTCATTGATCATCACAATTGTCCTCTTATAGCCTTACCATAGAATCCTTGAAGTTCATCGATAACTTTGTCCGTTAGCCTACCAGCTCCTTTTATAGGCTTGCCATCTGACAAAGGTGTATTGCCTAGTTTTTGTTTCAGCTTTCGCATCCTAGTCCCCATCCTCTTCATTACATGACCAATACACTCTATTTTTTTTATTTCTTTGTCCCCATATGGTTTTTTTGATTTTACTTCTTCAAAAGCTTTAGAGTCTCCGTCACCAAGAAAATTTACGTACCGTACTTTCCGTTTCACTAATGAGCGACCAAACATGGTCACTGCCGCAGCAGTTTCCATGCCGCCACTAGATCCCTCATAATTTTTTTTACATAGACTAGCATGAGCTATTTTTTGAGCTTCACTTTTTACTTTAGTGCATCCACTACAAAACTTTGTCATTATTTCAACATCCAAAACTTTTCCGGTATCCATGGACGTCACGGTCGCATAACCGTTCTTGGAAACAAAGCCGCGTCTTTGCCAGCTTCCGTCGAATGCTATACTAAGGTCTGTCTTTTCTTCATTTTCCTCAATACCTTTTTTATTTTCCTCTACAGCAATTTTAGTGGCATTAGCCATAGATTCCTCTGCAACAACCTCTATAGCCTTTGAAGTAACGTTTGTGTAGTTCCTTCGGGCTGTACTTGGAGAAGGTAAATTTTAGCATGGCACACAACATTTTCCCAGCTTCCAACCCTTTACCAATACATCTAAGACCGTAGAAGAACCTAATGTTGGTTTCAAACATACTAGAGTCTTTACATTTATTGGATGTCCAAAAGAAACTTTCATCATCACACGAGGCACAACGTAAACTTAGCCTACTCACCAAACCATAGCGATCGTTCATTTTGCGATAAAGTGACCGAGTCCCCACACTGTTTACAAGCAACATTGTCAAACATAGCTTTTAGCAAACTAAAATCTACAAATTTATGTTCTCACTTGAAACTTCAAACTCATCATACTTAGTGGCACTACTACCTAATTTCTTCTCAGAAGAACTGGGTGGCACTACAACTTTTGGAGTAGTAGGCCGAGGCCTAACTGTTGAGTCTTCATCTGGTGAAACTGAAGGTAACCTTTTATAAAACCTATTACCTTTATTGGTACGTTTTTTAAAGATTCCTTTAGGTCTAGTCATTATATTATCAAAGATCACTTTGAAATAAAAGTCTATAAACACTGAGTCAACTTCGAATAAATAACAAAATATTGTCAAAACAACAAAGTTGCTAGGTTACAAACAATTTGACAATAACAAAACAAGCAGACATCTGTCAAAACTGCTAAGGTCATAGAGAAACAAAACCTAAGAGTAAGTAAATAATGAATCAGTAAAATCAGCACTATAAGAAAAGCTCAACACTGGATACAGCCGTCAATGGCGTTGCAGAGGCAACTTCAAAAATTTATTTGAAGCATTTAGAAATTTTTGTGAGTGATAATATTAATATCATTGTATTCCGAAAATGTCAAACTACAATAAAAAAAAATAAAAAAAAAATATGTTAAAAATAATTTTTTTTTTGTCCAAGTCCCCTTTGAGAGAAACAATATCCGCCACCTTGGTCAGGCAAATTCCCGCGTATGTCCAAGTGAAGCAGAGTATTTTCATAAACTAAGAATTAAACCACTTGGTATTCAAAGTAGGAACTTGTACAGTTATTATGAACAGTTTGTTCTTACTTAACTCTATTCTATTTATTATATACGTATGGTCTAACTTATTAATATTATTGATGTTGTTAATATTGCCTCATCTTGTCAGTGTATTATTCGACTTTGATCTGATTGTTTACTTTGTCAACCATAAATAGTAGCATGTTAGTCAAGTCTGTTGTTTATCACGTTTTATTGACTTTGTTCTGATTGTTTACTTTGTAAACTATTGATAGTTTTTTCACTATGGGTCTGACCGGACCACGCGAAGAAAAGTCTACACTGTTTTTATGATTTGTTCGTTTTTGTGTCTGCACTTGTTTCGTCCAATCAACTTTCCAGTCTGAAGTGAATGTTCCGTCAGAAAAAGTGGTCAGCAGCAAGTATAGAATAATCAGTCCCAGACCAGAGCTGATACAAAAAATCCATTTTGTGTCTGACTTCCATCAAATGACAAGTGACCTGTCTGTTTACCAGAGGTCCTGGCCGAAACCAGTATCCTGGAATTAACCCCTGCAGTCTTAAAGACTTGGGTTTTCAAACCAAACCTCATTGATTAGTAACATTATTTATTTTTCTATACATTCAATTATTATATTTGTAAATGTCTGTAATAAGTTGTTGGCAAACGTGTGCAGGAATAAAAATTCGTAAGTAATTAAGAAAACGAAGATTTCATACGTAGAAACTGTCAACCGTTTCATCGTTATATTGAAGCAATCACTGATGGTCAGTTGGTATCGTGACGGGAGGTGGGGGTGGAGAGGATCCGCCATCTTGGTCTGGCAGTCTGCATCACACCAATAGTAGATTCACCGAATGTTGAGAGAGATGCGCCGCCCACCGCAACCGTGACGTGTATAGACCGGTTCACATGCTGTCAACAGTAGTGCCAACGTATCCAGCACACTAACATGAACGTTGGGTCGTTTTTATTAAGCCCCTGAATAAAGGTCGACCTCTTCAAGCCTGCCAGAAATCACTGATTTTAGGACAAAGAGCGAGAGAAGAATTGAACTTGGCGCGTCAAAATTCTGGGAATTCGCAACAGTCCCCACCTGGACTTTCCAAAAATCCCTCAACATTCGCTAGATCGCCGTGTTGAGGACGAAGCATTTAACTCAACACCCGCCGTGGTGAAGAGTAACTACTGCTATTAAAAGCCAGCCAGAATCCAACTTTGATCTACACTGCGTATTCCATACGTAATGCCAGTTAAGTCATCCAAACAAATAGATCTGAGTTATGGAGTCCCTCAGGGACCTATCCTCAGTCCTGTACTTTTCCTGCTTTAACGTCAACGATATAAAACCATCGCTTCTTCAATGGAAAATTAGTGCAAATTTCCGACGATACGACTCTGTTTCTTTAATACAATATCAAGTGAAGTTTTGGAACAACAGGCTTTTGTTGACATCAACAACTGTGTCTAATACTTCCACAGCCTCAATCTTACAACACACTCTTCAAAAACCAACATTTTGAATTTTGCCTTACGTACTGCGGTTAATCAGTGTGGGCCTGCCATTTTGTTAGATGACTCCAGACTGGAAGAAGTCAGCTCTTCAAAATTCCTAGGAATGCACCTTGATCGAGGGCTGACTTGGAATGAACATATGGACTATGTTTGCGCCAAAGTCTGCTCAGGAATTTCTGTTCCGAGATCTTTAACCAAATACTACCCGAGTCAGGTACTGATTACGGCGTATTATGGACTGATTTACCCCCATATGGCTTACCTAGTGGTCCTTTGGGGATGCTTGCTTAAACACACAGTTTCAAAGAGCATTCAGACTCCAAAAAGAGCAATTCGAATAATCGCCAAAATCAAATTTAGAGAGTCGTGCAGGGAAGCATTTCAAGAAATTGCAGCTGTTGACTCTGCCGTGTCTCTACATTTTGGAAACAACTTTGTTTTGTATGAGTAAATGTGCCTTAACCAGAGACCGAGACATACACATGCATGATACTCGTGGGAGAGCTAAGTTTGGGAGACAGAACGGTGGTTTATGTACGCCCGCTCTCGCAGGCAGTGTTTATTTCCTCAACGGACTGCCTAATTCAATTAAATATGCTCCAAAGACTCGCCATTAAACGCTTCTTTGGTGTCACAAGCATTCTAGAATGCAGGTGAGTTTTTGTTATTCGACTGCGAGAACGCCCAATTATGAAAGAGGCGTAACTGTAAAATTGTAATATGTGAGTGTGTAATGTTGTATGGATGTTTAGAAATTTTTTAAAAACCAAGGCGTTTTGCCATACAATATCGGTGCTGGCAATAAAAACTATTTTATTTGATGTTTAGTTATAAAGTAGAAGCAGCTGCTGCTGCTGCAGGATTATACCGTTTCACCACACGTGACATCAAGGATTGCAGTACTGCAACATTACCATACAGGATACTGAGGTGATTATTCTGGTCACGTGGTGTCACTGCTGAGCTACTACTACTACTGCGGCCTCCGGTCATGTGGCAATCATCACGCGCTGATCATCAGATGTGTTGTCCAGTGGCAGCCTTGGGCAGTGGGCACTCGCCGCACTCGGCCTTCCTGGACCTTGTGTCCGATGGAGAGCGATGTCCAAACAAGCGGAGTTGGCTGCAGAGGATTTTGTCCAAAGAGTCTGCAACATTACGTAAAGCTCAATTACTCGATTAGCACAATCATTTTTATTAAACACCCGAAAGGAACAAAAATAATAATGGCAATGATCGTAACAATATTTCTGCTACTTTTAAAACCATCTGTTAACAGCACCATACTGTCAAGCGTGACTGCGAATATACATGGTGGCGCATATGTCAGTTTCCCCACGTATTGAGGTTTTTTGTTCCGATAGATTGATAACAATGTTAAGTTGGCAGCAACACGGAGTAACTTCATTGTTGTCTGTTACAGTGGCTAGTGTAAAGTGACGCTCTTTTGCAATCTGTTATTTGTTTGTGTGTTTTTAAAATGTTTACAACCCAACAACGAGTTTTACAATCCTTCAGTTTGTGGTGGAAGCATAATAAAAATACTGCTATAATAATTGAAGAATTCAGTGGTAAATATCCATGTGTCGCGATAACCCACTGAACAGTATATACGGAGGTTATATAAGAAATTTGAAAACACAGGAAGCGTTTAAAATGCCCCGAAGTGTGGTCCGTCCACGATCAATTTGCAAGGAAACAACCTGCAGGCAGTTGCTCTAAGGTTTTGTAGCCAGTCCTGGTAATTAATCGACTCGTAAGGCATCTACTGAAATAGAAATAGGAAGAAGAAGCGTGTAAAGAATGTTAAAGCAATTAAAATTCAAGGCCATACCGCTCATCTTTACTCCAAGCGCTTCACGAGGATGATTCTGATAGGCTATTGGAATTACGTGGACAATAATTATCCGCTCAGAGGCTGATCCAAATTTCTTGCGATCAATTGTGTGGTGTGATGAGGAATGTTTCAAACTAAATGGACTCGTTTAATCGGTATAACTGGCGTGTACTGGTCGGGTCTAAATCCTCACAACGTAATCCAAGCAGAACTCAATGTGCCTGGTGGTTATGGTATGGGGAGGTATTTAGAGTACTGCACTGATTGGTCCTTAATTTCTTCAAGGAAATGTTAACTCAAAGTTACTCACGGTTGTTGCAAGAAGTAGTAGTTCCCGAGCTCAGAAACAATCCTGTTTTCAATATTCATTCGCTCATTCTGACAACAAGATGGTGCCCCAGCACATTTCGGTATCCAAGTTTGAGATTTTTTAAATAACACATTTAATGAATGGATTGGTCGCCATGATACACCCGTTTGGCCTGCGCGCTCGCCAGACTTGACCCTGTGTGATTTTTCACTGATAAAGGAGACTGTCTATGTTTCAAAACCGCAAAATCTTGACGAACTCAGAAACCTAATTAGAACTTCTTAATGACGATAAACCTTTATTGCTATAAATGTGTGATTCTTTTTTTATTCGTATGAAGTGTGTACAAAATCAAGATAGACATTTCGATCACGCTGCTATAACATTGTATGGTAATATGTATAGTTAATTTCATATAATGAGTTTGTTTTCTTGTCTAAAATTGTTTTATTCAATCAACCTATAACGCCTTTAAATTTCTTTTCTGGGAAACTGAAATATGCGCCACAGAGGTTGCTGGATACGTCGACCGTATGAAAGCTCCTGGCGGGGTTCCACGCCGCGACATGGGCTCCGATACTTCGGGAGATCAGACACAAGGAGGTTCACCCCTGACCCGGCGAGGTGAGGTAAGCATTACCTCAAGAGTGCAGGCCGTGGCGTTACTGCACACGGTGTTTGGCCCCGACATACACAGAAGCAATCGAGCTGGTTCATACCCGTAATGGGCAGGAAAGAACGTCTCGTACAAAAAATAGTATATGAAATTTAATAAATCGTCCACGAAACATGTTTTATATACTATTCTCTTGGATAAACTTCAGCTTAATGGTATTTGTGGTACCGTATATGAATCGTTAAAACCGTACCTGATTGACCGTGTCCAGTGCGTCCTAATTGGGAACAACAATAACCTATATTTCTCAGACTATTGGGAGTTCCTCAAGGTTCTATTTTGGGACCATTTTCTGTTTCTTTCGTTCATCAATGGCCTTTCTTCTGTATTAAATTTTATTTGCAACCGATTGCTTTAAGGTTTGATCTTATCGCTTTATGTAGACGATACTAGTTTGAGGTTTAATGATACTAATTATCAACTATTATGACAATTTTTATATTGTGACATTATAACTCTCGAACTGCTTTTCTAGGAGCAAACTCTTGTTATATATGTCCAAAACCCATAGTGCAAGAACTCCACATTGAAATTCAAACAATTTCTTCGGTGTTCATCATGATTGTATTCTAAAGTGGAACACATATATCAACTAACTACCTTTGTAGACATCTCAATTCCATATGAATAAAATTTTGAGATGTCTTCTTCTTCGCTTATGATGTTCTTATGCTGGCTTATTACGAGCTTGTTTGAGTCAAAATTGACCTATGGATATACTTTCTGGGGCCATTATAATATCACACACTTTCAAAGAGTTTTTTCTCGTACAGAAGAGTTTTCTCGTTAGAGATTGCCTGGAGCCTGAGATGGCAGGACTGTTGTCGGAAGCGATTCCGATCCACTGGTTCCTTACGTTGACAAACCTGTTTTATCATACCTTGATCTTCATGTTCAAAAATCGTCATTACTTTCCTGTTTTTGAATCACACTTAAAATACTATAAAACAAAACAAAATATTTTACCCAAAAATTTCGAACCTTCGTCGGACAAAAATTTTGTTTTCCATTACGGTTCTTTTAAACGTACTTCCAGAACATATCGGAAATAGCAATACTGTCAGTGTGTTTAAATTTCAGATGAGGGAATATTTAGCTCGAAGGATGTTCTTTAGTTTTAAAAAGGTCCTTGACGAGCTCATTTGGGGGGGGGGCAGTACGTCTCCTTGGGCAGTACTTAGCAACTGACTATTTTATAATCAATTCATTACCAATTGCGTTCAGTTGTTATGAGTTTTATCTGTTGGCTATAAGGGTTTTTATTTATTTTGTTGCACTCACAAAATTATAAAAATTCAAATTGTTTAAATAATGCAACGTTGTAATCAGGCCTATATTAAAACTTATGAAGATCAAAATTCTAGTTTTTTATTGTATATACATAAGTTATAACTTCAGAGAGTGGCGTTTTTATATAATTAAATGTTATTTTTTAATTACTTGTTTTAAATTTTTTTTTAAGGAATTAAACTTTTTTATAATATGATAAGCAAGCCGCCCTGCTACTTTTCATGTACATACTGTACTGTAAAAACTCCATATCTTTATCGTTAACATGAAATTTGGCTTCAAATGCCCATCACGTCCCCATAGGACAATAAAATAAAATAGTTTCTTTAATCCTGGTTTTATAGAAAAGTATTTTAGAAGGGCTGTGATTTCTATAAAACCCCAAAAATATTATTTTAACCAGAAACAGATTGCATTTGTTTAAATAATCTAAACCCATGTCACCTGATAGAATTTTCACGAATTCGCCCAATTTGAACATCTGTTTACATCACCGTCGTTAAAACTCAAGGTTTTGTAAATTACCTTTCTACAAACACTGCTTGGACCCAAAGAAAGAACCGTTATGGTTTGAAATGCAAGGCAAATGAGAAGAATGCTATTTTTAATTTTAAATCGTGTTGTTTAGGGCGTGTACTTGTTAGTGAAAAGGCCGCAAAACGTATATCAACTCGTATATACTTACACTGGACTTCTGTATTGTGTAGCTGGTTATCATCTTCGTACTGAACTCCCTTTTGTGTAAGGGGTTTTCATACAAATTAAGTAATTATAATTATTCTGGATGTCCAATTGATCAAAGGTATTGTAAATCGACGGAGGGGGGGGGGTTATTCCGGGGGTTATTCCGTCAAATGATTACATAGCCGCCTTGCCGCAAGGGACCCTGTTACGCCTGAATAGATTGTAGTTTTTTCCCAAGCTCTTTTCAAAAGGCGCCCCGGTGTTTCGATTGTGATAAAAAGTCGGTTCGGTTGGTTGAGTTTTTATTGATCACCAAGAACGATTTTAGGTTAAAAGAAGGGTCCCAGACATGTCGGAGTGTGTCGTTAGAATCTTCCAGACCATTTGGTCCTCCCGGGCCGGATTTGGTGGTGAGAAGTGGTGAGGTAGTTTTGATGTTGCCTCAGACAACTTGGGCTGCGGTTAATCGGTTTTAACATCAGTTCCAAATATTTCAATAAAATAATTATAATTCACAACTCGCTCGAATCGTAGTATTTTATTCAACCAATAATGATGTAAAACTGTTCGAAAACCAATTGACCTTTCAAATCATTAGTCGTTATTAACATTTGAATCCGATTACTCAAGAAAAATCCACTATGAAAATCGGACAAAATGAACTTTAGTAAATAAGTAGTACTAAATGTTTAATAATAAAACAATGAATACTTTTCCAAATGATTTCCTTTTTGGACGAGGCCTTTCGAAACCAGTTTCAATCATCAGGCGACTCAAAAAATACATATTTACATTTTTTTAATTACAATTAATATTAAAATACCATATGGGGTTAATTATGCAAATACAAAACTTTTGGAAATATTTCAGCCAGTATGAAAAATTAGATATGACTACAGTTTAATCTTTGAATAAATTGAGAGTAAAGAAGACTGGAATTTTCAATTGGGCCTTTTTTATTGTTTATGAGTTGTTCTTTATTTCTGTTTATGTGTTGTGGCATTTAAGTTCATTGGTCTTATTACTTCTTGTAGTAATTTAATATGTTTTAATTGGTGTTCTGTGTCCTGATTCGATGCAGTGCTTGGGCTACAGCAGATTTTTCAACTCTTCCATATTTTGTGAGCGATAAACGCACTTTAAATCGAGTTTTTATTGTTCTTTTTGTTTGTCAAATATAAAATAAATCATTTGGAAGAGTATTGTTTTATTAACATTTATACTATTTAGAACTTTTTCCAATTGCTCCAAGAGTCTTCAATTGGCAATAAATTTCTTACGTCAGTTGGCCAACCGTAAAGAGCAATTTACCACCAAGAGATAAATTTAGAACTCAACATTCTTCTGTTCATGAAATAGTATAAAAAACTGTTGAACATTTTTAAAAAATTTGATATTTTCCGTTAACAAAAAATTCCATCAGGAAAGGTTTTTACAAAACCTTAATAAATCCGAGTTCATTTGTTCTAAATATGAAAAAAAAACAGGCGTTCAATAAAACTATGACTCCCAGATAGGAAAGATGGAGTCGCGTACACCACGGAGAACCGGTGAGATCGTAGTGGACATAATCAGGATTCAAAGCATTGCCCTCGGGCAGTGCCAGATTACGTGGGGGGGGGGCATGACAATCAGGTGATTCCTCCGTAGAAGGTGCGAGTCTGAGAAATCGAGAGCGGTGTCACCAGACAGTGGCCGAAAAAGGGAATTGCTAGGCCAGCCAGGTCAGGAGACGAGTAAATCGTGCCAGGAGATTCTCGAGAACCTTACTATCACCTAAGATGACTGCGTACATTTAGATGGGGGAAGCTCTTTTACTGTACGAATCGTTGTCTCAAACGACCCTCTTTACTATAGTTTATCCATTGAAACTGAAAATGGGGTTGTTGTCGCTACGACCCTTTTTCACATTGCTTATACATTGCTACATTTTGGTCCGTTGACACAAAGAATGGTTGAGTAAAAGACCGTGTTCTCTCTCAATATAAAAACATTTAATATAGTTTAGAAATATTCAACTAGACAGAAAAAAAGTGGAGTTGTCGCTGCGAAACCCAGTTGGACTAATTGACCCTTTTCATTCAATTTAGTGGGTCGTTGCAACAACGAACCTGCGTAAATGTTAAATATCAAAATAGTGTCGTCGTCTCAACGACCTGTAGACTGAACGACCCTGTCTTATTTGTTATTTTCTCAGAAAGGGTCGTTGAGTCAACGATTGGTAGTGTAAAAGACCTATCACCATTTGGATACGTTCCGAGTCACAGTGGCTGCTGACTTACAAGTGTATTCCTTGATCAAAGTGGCATGACTGGGGAATCTACGTGTACAATTCCGTGTCTCCATCGATAAAAAACCTTTTTAGTCGGGTTTTTTATTCCTTGTTAGCTGAGCGTTAACGAAGTATATCTCTCGATAAGCTCAACAATATCATTTCTGTGACTATGAAAAACCTACTGGGGATGTATGGGAACTTCCACGCAACAACCAGATATGCTGGCTTATATCATTGGTTTAGTAAATAAAGGAAGTGGGATTGGTTCTCGCGGCGGTATAGTAAAAAAGGGAATTGGGATTGTTTTCTCGCGGTTTCTAATTTTTAAAAGAAAAAATAGTCGAGATCCCTTTGATTGGGTGAGCGTTATCGAAGCCTATGTGCATGTCACTCCAGAGGATTTGGCTGAGCGTGAGCGAAATTTGTGCAATGGTCTTAAGAGTAACTCTGATGTCAACGAACAACATAACAAATCGTCCTTCGGCAATGATGGACGATGTTCTCTTGGAAGAAGCTGAATCCGTTAAATTCCTTGGGATGTACCTTGATTTAGGGCTGACATGGGATGTTCGCATCGACAGCGTCTGCTTAAAGGTTGCTTTTGGTACTTATGTGTATGAGCAGGCCTTTAAAATGTTGTCCCATTGATGTATTAAAATGGCCTAATAGGGCTGATACATGCACGGCTTGAGATTGTTAGGCAGCTGTTCTGAATACAAACTCTAGTTTTTAGGGTTCAAAAGTAAGCTGTCAGAATTATGTACACATGTAATGTTAGAGAGTCATGCAAAACCGCCGTCCAGGGAGCTTGGATTGTTCACTTTACCCTGTCTCTATATTCTCGACGTCGGTCTATACTGTCGACTCAAATGCGAGTAGGTCCAAGGGAGTGACGTCCACCAATACGAGACAAGAGGCAGGGACAACTTTCAGATTGTACAAACATAGAACGACGGCATTTGAACACTCTCCCCCCCCCCCAAGATGGTGTGAAACTGATAAGCAAGCTGCCTAAGATAATTAAATATCATCAGTGATTCTATATAGTTCAAATCTCGATTAAAACACCTCCTGGTGTCAAAGGCGTTTTATTCCGTTGATGAGTTCAGGTTGGTTCACTGGATGAAAATTATTGAAAAATAAAAACACTATTTCTGTTAGGACCTATACAATTTCTTACGGGTAATTAATGCAGAATGTATAAAGGGTGTATCCGTAATGTGCGGAGATATTTTAGGACGTGATTCCATGAAAAATTTTCTATAAAAGGTATGTCCTAAAATGCTTCTAATTTCCAGATATCCGCAATTTTGTTTTTTTCAAACAGAAAATAAAATTAAACGGGCTACAAAAGATTGCTCTTAATAAATTTTATAAGAAATTACTGTTTTTGGAGTTATTTACGTTTAAAAAATTAATATGGTCAGCATTTTAAAAATGAATATAGGAAACTAAATGATATTTTTGCAGACACGATATTTGTATGGATGAGCAATATATAAAATTTGAACTCAACTGATTAAGCCGTTGTCGAGATATAAATTATTTAGTAAAAAACGAAATTGGCGGATATCTGGGGAAAGAAGCATTTTAGGACATCCCTTTATAGGACATTGTTTCTTTATTTTAGTCCATGGTATCAACGGACTCTCTCCGTGTAGTAATTAAAGTAATTCACCCTTGCATGCAATTTTGTAACTGTTGACGCAATGAAGGTTATTATTATTTATTGTAGACTTGAGTACACTTATATGACATTTTAACATGTGATAGGGTGGTTATAAATTATTGTACACATTTTAAGATTGAATAAATAAATAACCAATCAACTTAAAAACAAGGGAATTATTTTATTAAATTGTAAATTTAAAACAGATTTATATACTGACTGAAAATTAATAATTGTACACATTACGATAATTATAAAAAGTAGTTATAAAAAGAAAGTAAAAATGTCACTTAAACTGTGGGTGTAAGGTATGATTCTTCTTAATGACTTGTGTTGTGACATAGTCAGCTGGTAAACAATGGATCTTTCCACACCAGCTGTTAATTACAGTTGACTAAAACAAACACTAAACTAACCTCAATATCAAAATGGCTAGTGTGCAAGAAAAAGCAAGGTGTGTTCTTTGTTTCATGAAAGCAGATCTGTAATCACTGTTCAAAGAAGGGTTTCGTTTAGAGTATGGCCGCAATCCTCCGAGTAACAATTCTATAAAACGCTGGTATAGGCAGTTTTGAACAGACGGGAAGTGTCCAACATAGAAAAGGTGCTGGTAGACCTCCAGTTTCTGAAGCTATTGTTGATCAAGTAAGAGAATTGTTTACGAGGAGCCCTGGTAAGTCTACTCGGCGTGCAAGTTTAGAATTAGGATTACCTTGATCAACAGTCTTAAAAATTTTGCACAAACACCCTTAAGCTCCATCCATACAAAATTCAGTTATTACATGAACTAAAACCTAACGATAAACCTCGACGCTACGATTTTGCTGTTAGATTACTTGACCTCGAAGAACAAACAATAAACATTGGAGAAAGCAATTTTCTTGAAAAAAGTAATTTTTTCTGATGAAGCAACCTTTCATGTTTCTGGTAAGGTGAATAGACACAATTGTAGAATTTGGGGTACTGAAAATTCCTCATAATGTTCGAGAAACAAGAAAGAGACAATCCTAAAATAAACTTTTTGGTGTGCATTGGCTATAGATGAAGTGATAGGACCCTTTTTCTTCGCAGAACCGACAGTCACTAAAGAGGTATACCTCGACATGCTTGAACTTTTTACAATACAGCAAATTGAGCATAGCCAACCATAATGTTTTACTGACAGCTAGATGGTGCCCCTCCACCACACTGGGGTAAGATAGTACGTGACTACCTAAATGACACGTTTCCTGGTCGTTGGATTGGACGGGATGGTCCAATTCCTTGGCCTCCACGTTCCCCAGACATTACACCCTTAGACTTTTTTTTGTGGGGCTATGTCAAGGACAGAGTCTTCGCCAAAAAAGTTCAAGATATTGAGGAACTCAAGAATAGAGTTCGAGAGGTTATTGGAAGCATAACTCCAGCAATGCTCAGAAACACATGGTGTGAGGTTGAATTTAGACTACAAACTTTGCGTGCAAACCTCGGAGAGCACGTGGAATTGGTGTAGTTTCCTTGTAAAAGTATGAATAACAGTAATCTTTATGTCCTTCATTGGTAATAAAACTGTTTTAAAATTTGCTATTTAATAAAACAATTTCCATGTTTTTAAGTTGATTGGTTATTTATTTATTCAATCTTAAAATGTGTACAATAATTTATAACCACACCCCTGTATATTTTGGTGGATTGCTAGGTGTTACATCGTATTGGGTACTTCAATATTCCGTTATATCAGTTTATGTGTTTACATGTAGGCGGGATAAAGTTCACCGATGATGTATGCATATCTATAGGATTTAAGTCATTGAAGTCTTATCACTTATTATGATGGCCACATTTATAGTTCTTTTATAGTCTATTCTTTTTTTTATATGTAAAACGATAAAGTATCTAAAACAGTTTTGAGATTTATTATGATTGCCCTAAAAAGTAAAAAAAAAACAACAACTTAAATATACGCTTGGATAAGTATTAATTAAGTAACTCTTAAATTAAACAGCTTCCATGATTACACTAACAAAAATAAATCGTAATAGTGCTTGGGGCCTTTTTTTATTATGGGAGCTACAATCGAGATACTCGACAGTACAGTTAATTCTTAAAGGATTGTGACTTTGAAATCAAACAATTTTAACCCTACCGAAATCGTACTGCACTACCTTAAGCCGCATTACACCTTAGTTGCAATTTCCAAAGTTACGTGTGCGCTGCAATAACCTGTCATGGGCCTATCTTCGGGACATCGGTAAGCGGAAGAATGTTGTTATTGAATTTCGAACTTTTTAAGTGTTAGCAAAAAATTGGACATCTATATATATAAAAATGAAACTGTTCGTGTTGTAACAGCATCACTCACAAACGGCTGGACGGATTCGCCTAATTTTTTTTTTTAAATTTGTTCGTCTTGATCTGTAGAAGGTTATAGGATACTTTTTATCCCTTTCCCGATTCAGGATTCCGCCCCACTGGTTACAGAAATACCCGTAAGAAATGCATTGCAGCAAACATATGTTATTAAGTGAAAGAGTCCTTTTCAAATTTTTAATCAGCTGTTCTTTGTAAACATATATAATGCGACAAAAAAATATATTTATATATAATTTAATTACTACACTTATAGTTTTAAAGCATAGAGTAAGCTTAAGAGAAACGACAAATTTTTGTTTAAAACTGTTTCTGCAATCATAATATATAAAAATGAATGTTTGTGTGTTTGTCCTTTATAGACTCAGAAACTATTGGACCGATCACTATGAAAATTTGTATTTTTCTATGTAGAAGGTTTATACGCAATGCCCATTGATGTAACTAACCACCAGGCTGTACTGCAAGATATAAAAGTTATCAAAGCGCCTGCACATTATAAACTGCAATTACAACACAGTAGTTACGTATATTAAAATATCCAAACACTATTTGAAGGCAAAGAAATATACGGGCAAAGCTTAAGAGACGCGTGCGAAGCCGCGGGAAAACAGCTAGTTTAATATAATTTTCAAAAGCCGGAGGAGGACAGGATGACAAACATTAAAAACGAGGTCATGCCCTCCTAAAGCCGTACACCTGGTCACCCAGGTGACAATAACTTACCAAACCTATTCAAATCATTCTTAAACGAAATAAAATACGTGTTTTAGCCGTCTAGACTTGTCATTTTACCCCATATGAATCGTTCGTTTGTGGTACCCGCACTTGAATCTTTCAAACCGTATCTGATTGACCGTGTCCAGTTGTGCCCAAAATTAAA
>NW_025786505.1:0-15472 GCF_021130785.1 Homalodisca vitripennis
TATACTAAAATACAAGCCTCATTCTTAGGCCACGCCTATTTCCGGAGGTACATCGATTTTACAGGCCAAGTTCTGACAAAAACCAATCAAATGGACAGCCATATCTCAAAAACGTACGAGCCAATTTTGATAAAACTTTCTGTACACATTCACTACATGGTCTAGTATACTAAAATACAAGCCTCATTTTTTAGGCCACCCCTATTTCCGGAGCAACATTGATTTTACAGGCCAAGTGCTGACAAAAACCAATTATGGACGGCCATATCTCAAAATGTACGAGCCAATTTTGATAAAACTTTCTGTACACATTCACTACATGGTCTAGTATACTAAAATATAAGCCTCATTCTTAGGCCACGCCTATTTCCGGAGCCACATCGATTTTACAGGCCAAGTTCTGACAAAAACCACTCTGACTGCTCCTGTCCGCCATGATGAATGAAGTGAAAGTTTTCATATTTCTTGGCGGTTCCAGGCTTTGTTACGGTTAAACTCCAGCATAGAGATGAGAAATGCCATTTTTTTTGTCAATACGGAGTGGCTATGTTCCCGGCCCACCGTTCTTGGTTTCAAACAACGGAACGAATATAACGTCACAGATTGTCCCCGACCATATTCAATTTAAGAATTAGTGTTTTCGAGAACAATTGCGTGCCTCGTAAACGTGGTATTATAAGATTTATTAATGAAAAAAAATCTATCTTACAAAGAACTATTCGCCGCCCATTTAGCCACAACGTTGTCAATAACCTATTCCCAAAATAACATGATTACTTTGTATTAGGTCCAGTAAACTATTGCCGTAGTGATAAGTTAGCAGCTGACCCACTCTCAGTATTGTTTTAATATAAGTAGAATCTTGGAGCATTGGAAAAAAGGGGTTTTTGTAGTATCACTAGTTGTATTCCTTTATCTAGTGATATTTACATTTGTTTTAATAAACAACCCCGTCGGGTTTGTTTTTATAGCCTAAACCATTATTTAAAGATAAAAAAGAAATTCCTTAAATTATTCTATTTAACATGTTTTAACTAAGAACCATTTGAAGCACAATAATTAAAAAAAATTGTAAAAGTAAGAATAAAAATTAAATTTTACATTTCAATTATACATCTACAAGAATCTAAATTGAGTTTTAAACTATATTATATATATGCTTAACTGAAACCAAGCATCGTCTTGATACTTTTTACTTAATCTGCAAAGTTAATTCTTTGCTGGCGTTGCATTTAACAACTGAAAAAAGCAAGTTTTTAAATTTTATTTTTTGTACAACTAATAAAGCCAAAATAATAAAGATTTACAGATTTTCATTCAATATGATACAAAACTCCAATATTTTTATATTTTCTTCGGATATCACGATAATATCGGATAACTTATATCGATATCAAAATAGGCATATCGAAACGATATTATCGATATATTTGATATCTATAATATGGCAACATCCCTAAGCTTCCTACCGTTCTTGCAAATAAAAAACTCAACCGGCTTAGTCTTCATTACTATAAATGTGACGGTTAATGAACGCAATTTTCTGTTAAAGTGGCTACAATATGTATGCGGGGATTAACCTAAATATGCTCTACGATTTTCCAGGTGAGTTGATCTAATAGATTAGATTTTTTTAGCACATAACCTGATAGATTGGGTTTTTTTCAGCAATTGGCCTATAAAGTTATTCTGGCCCGGAAATAGGCGTGGGCCTAAGAATGACCGTATATTTTTAAGTATACTAGACCTGTGTAGTGAATGTGTAAACAGAAAGTTTTATCAAAATTGGCTTGTACATTTTGTGAGATATGGCCGTCCATAGATTGGTTTTTGTCAGCACTTGGCCTATCTAGTTTATTGTGGGCTCCCGGAAATAGGCGTGGCCTAAGAAGAGGCCTGTATTTTAGTATACTAATAGACCATGTAGTGAATGTGTACAGAAAGTTTTTAATCAAAATTGGCTCGTACATTTTTGAGCTATGGCCGTCCATGAATTGGTTTTTGTCAGCACTATGCCTATAAAGTTATTGTGGCTCCGGAAATAGCCGTGGCCTAAGAATAATAAGCTTGTATTTTAGTATACTAGACCATTAAGTGAATGTGTACAGAAAGTTTAATCAAAATTGAGGGCTTGTAACGTTTTTGAGATATGCCGTCCATAGATTGGTTTTTGTCAGCACTCATTGGCCTATAAAGTTTATTGTTGGCTCCCCGGAAATAAGGCGTGGCCAAAGAATGAGGCTTTGATTTTAGTATACTAGACCATGTAGTGAATGTGTACAGAAGTTTTTATCAAAAAATTTGGCTGTACATTTTTGAGATATGGCCGTCCATAGATTGGTTTTTGTCAGCACTTGGCCTATAAAGTTATTGTTGGTCTCCGAAATAGGCGTTGGGCCTAAGGGAAATAGTCATATATTTTAGTATACGACTAGACCATATGTAGTGAATGTGTACAGAAAGTTTTATCAAAATTGGCTACTAGTAACGTTTTGAGATATGGCTGTCCATAGTATAGTTTTTGTCAGGCAACTTGGACCGTAAAATTGATGTGGCTCCAGAAATAGGCGTGGACTAAGAATGAGGGCTTATTATTTAGTATACTAGACCATGTATTGAATGTGTACAAAATGTTTTAATCAAAATTTGGCTCGTACGTTTTTGGAGATATGGCTGTCCATGCAGATTGGTTTTTGTCAGCACTTGGCCTATAAAGTTATTGTGGCACCGTATAATAGGCGTGCCTAAGAATGAGGCTTACAAATTTTAGTATACAAGACCATGTAGTTGAAATGTGTACAGAAAGTTTTATCAAAATTGGCTCGTACATTTTTGAGATATGGCCGTCCATAAATTGTTTTTTGTCACACTTGGCCTATAAAAGTTATTGTGCTCGGGAAATAGGCGTGGCCATAAGAATGAGGCTTGTAGTAGTATTACTAGACCATGTAGTGAATGTGTACAGAAAGTTTTATCAAAATTGGGCTCAGTACGTTTTTGAGATACTGCTGTCCATAGATTGGTTTTTGTCAGCACTTGGCATGTAAAGTTAATTGTGGCTCCGGAAATAGGCGTGTCCTAAGAATGAGACTATGATTTTAAGTATACTAGACCTTGTAGTGGAATGTACAGAAAGTTTTATCAAAGTGGCTCGTACATTTTTGAGATATGCCGTCCATAGATTGGTTTTTGTCAGCCACTTGGCCTATAAAGTTTATTGTGGCTCCGGAAATATTCGTGGGCCTAAGAATGAGGCTTGGTATTTTTAGTTATACTAGACCATGTAGTGAATGTGTACAGAAAAGTTTTTTTATCAAAATGGCTCGTACAATTTTGAGATATGGCCGTCCATAGATTGGTTTTTGTCTCACTTGGCCTATAAAGTTATTGTGGCTCCGAAATTAGGCGTGGCCTAAGAATGAAAGGCTTGTATTTTAGTAAACCTAGACCATGTAGTGAATGTGTACAGAAAGTTTTTATCAAACTTGGCTTGTACATTTTTGGAGATATGGCCGTGCCATAGATTGGTTTTTGTCAGCACTTGGCCTATAAAGTTATTGTGGCTCGGAAAATCGTCGTGGCCTAAGAAGGAGGCTTATATTTTAGTATACTCAGAAAGACCATGTATTGAATGTGTACTTAAAGTTTTTATCAAAATTGGCTCGTACATTTTTGAGATATGACCGTCCATAAGATTGGTTTTTGTCAGCACTTGGCACTTAAAAATCGATAGTGGCTCCGGAAATAGGCCGGCCTACAAAATGAAAGGCTTTGTATTTCTTAGTATGACTAAGACCATGGTAGAGAATGTGTACAGAAAGTGTTTATCAAAATTGGCTCCGTAACATGTTTGAGATATGGCCGTCCCAAGATTGGATTGTTGTCAGCACTTGGCCTGTACAAAGTTCGATGTACCTCCGGAAATAGGCGTGGGGCCTAAGAATGAGGCTTGTATTTTAGTATACTAGACCATGTAGTGAATGTGTACAGAATAGGTTTATTAAAATTGGCTTCGTACATTTTTGAGATATTGGCCGCGTCCATAGATTGGTTTTTTGTCAGCACTTGGCCTGTAAAATCGATGTAGGCCTCCAGGAAAATAGGCGTGGCCTAAAAATGAATGCTTGTAATTTTAGTATACTAGAACCATGTTGTGGAATGTGTACAGAAAGTTTTTATATCAGAAATGTGACTCCGTACGTTTTTTGAGATATGGCTGTCCATCAGATTCGGTTTTTGTTGTCAGCCACTCTGGCCTATAAAGTTATTGATTGGGTCCGGAAATAGGCGTGGCCTAAGAATGAGGCTTGTATGTTAGTATACTAGACCATGTAGTGAATGTTGTACAGAAAGTTCTTTATCAAAATTGGCTGCGTACCATTTTTGTGATATGGGCCGTCCATAGATTTGGATTTTGTCAGCACATTGGCCTATACAAAAGTTATTGTGCCTACCGAAAAATAGGCGTGGCCTAAGAATAAAGCTTGTATTTTAGTATACAAAGAACCATGTAGTGAAATTGTGTAACAGAAAGTTTTATCAAAATTGGCTAGTACGTATTTGAGATATGGGCTGTCTCATAGATTGGTTTTTGTCAGCACTTTTGGCCCCGGTATAAAGTTGATGTGGCTCCGAAATAGGCTGTGGCCTAAGAATGAGGCCTTATATTTTAAGTATACTAGACCATGTTAGTGAATGTGTACAGAAAGTTTTTAATCAAAAATGGCTCTTACTAACATTTTTTGAGATAATGGCCGTCCTTAGATGGGTGGTTTTTATTGTCAGAACTTGGCCTATAAAATCGAGATGTAACCTCCGGAAATAGGCGTGGCCTACAGAATGAGGCTTGTATTTTTTAAACTAGACCATATAGTTGAATGTGTACAGAAAAGTTTTATTTAAAATTGGCTCGTACATTTTTTGAGATATGGCCGTCCATAGTCTAGGTTTTTGTCAGCACAGGCCTGTAAAATCGATGTAGCTCCGGAAAATAGGCGTCGCCTTAAAATAGGCTTGTATTTTAGAATACTAAACCAAGTAGTGGAATGTGTACAGAAAAGTTTTAATTCAAAATTGCTCGTACGTTTTTGAGATATGGCTGTCCATAGATTGGCGTTGTGTTGTCCAGCACTTGCCCTATAAAGTTATTGTGGCCTCCGAAAATAGGCGTGTCCTAAAGAAATGAGGCTTGTATTTTTAGTATACTCAGACCATGTCGTGAATGTGAGTATACAGAAAGTTTTATCAAAATTTGGGCTTACGTAACATGTTTTGATGATAATGGCCGTCCAATAGATTTGGTTTTTGTCCAGCACCTTTGGCCTATAAAATCGATATTGTGGCTCCGAAAAATAGGCGTGTCCTAAAGACTAAGGCCTTGTAGTTAGTATACTAGAACCATGTAGTAGAATGTGTACAGAAAAGTTTTAATCGAAAATTGGCTCGTACTTTTTTGAGATATGGCTTTCCATGCGAGATTGAGTTTTTGTCCAGCTCTTGGCCCTATAAATCGATGTTGTGCTCCGTAAATATGCAGTGGCCTAAGAATGAGGCATGTTATTTTAGTATACTCCTAGACCATGTTAGTGAATGTGTACAGACAGTTTTATCAAAATTGGCTCGTACATTTTTGAGATATGGCCGTCCATAAGATTTGGTTTTTGTCAGCACTTGGCCTATAAAGTTATTGTGGCCTCGAAAATAGGCAGTGGCCTAAGAATAAAGGCTTGTATTTTAGTATACTAGACCATGTAGTGAATGTGTACCAAAGTTTTTATCAAAATTGGCTCGTACGTTTTTGAGAAATGGCTGTCCATAGATTGGTTTTTGTCAGCACTTGGCCCGTAAAAAAAAAAAAAAAATCGATTGTGGCTCCGAAAATATGCGTGGCCTTAAGAATGAGGCTTAGAGTTTAGTAACTAGACCATGTAGTGAATGTGTAACCGAAAGTTTTATCAAAATTGGCTCGTACGTTATTGAGATATGGCCGCCATAGATTGGTTTTTTGTCAGCACTTGGCCTATAAAAGTACTTGTGGCTCCCGAAAATAGGCGTGGCCTAAAAATGAGGCTTGTAATTTTTAAAGTATCCTAGACCATCGTAAGTGAATGTGTACAGAAAGTTTTATCAAAATTGGCTCGTACGTTTTTGAGATATGGCTGTCCTTAGATTGGTTTTTGTCAGCACTTGGCCTATAAAAGTTATTGGTGGCTCCGGAAATAGGCGTGGCCTAAGAATGAGGCTTAGTATTTTTAGTATACTAGTCCATGTAGTGAATGTGTACAGAAAGTTTTATCAAAATAGGCTCGTACATTTTTGAGATTATGGCCGTCCATAGATTGGATTTTGTCAGCACTTGGCCTATAAAGTTATTGTGGGCTCCGAAAATAAGCGTGGCCTAAGAATAAGGCTTGTATTTTAGTATAACTAGACCATGTAGTTGAAATGTGTAACAGAAAGTTTTAATCAAAATTGCTCGTATAACGTTTTTGAGATATGGCTGTCCATATACTGGTTTTTGTCAGCACTTGGCCTACGTAAAGTTACTTGTGGCTCCGGATATGAGGCGGTGGCCTTAAGAATGAGGCTTGTATTTTAGTATTAGTAGAACCATGTAGTGAATGTGTACAGAAAGTTTAAATCAAAATTGGCATCGTACGTTTATTGAGATATAAGGCTGTCCATAGATTGGTTTTTGGCAGCATTATGTGCCTGTAAAAAGTTATTGTGGCTCCGGAAATAGGGCGAGGCCTAAGGAATGCGAGCCTTTGTATTTTTGTATAGTAGACCTTGTAGTGGAATGTGTACAGAAAGAATTATCAAAATTGGCTCGTACTTTTTTTAGATATGGCTTTCCCATAGATTTAGTTTTTGTCAAAGAGGGACCCTTGGGGCCTGTTAAAATCGATGTAGCTACCCGAAAATAGGCGTTGGCCTAAGAAATGAGGCCTTTATTATTTACTATAGTAAGACCAGGTAGTGGGAAAGTGTACAGAAAAGTTTTTCAATCAAAATTTGGCTCGTCTCGTACGTTTTTGAGATAAGGCTGGTCCCAATAGATTGGTTTTTTGTTCAGGGCATTTGGCCTATAAAGTAATTGTGGCATCCGGAAATAGGCGTGGCCTAAGAATGAGGCTTGTATTTTAGTAAATACTAGACCATGTAGTGAATGTGTACGGAAAGTTTTTATCAAAATTGGCCTTCGTACTTTTTTGAGATATGGCTGTCCATAGATTGTGATTTTGTGAGCACTTGGCCTATAAAGTTAATGTGGCCCCGTGAACATCAGGCGTGGCCGAGAATGAGGCTTGTATTTTAGTATAGTAGAACCATGTAGAGAATGTGTGACAGAAAGTTTAATCAAAATTGGCTCGTACGTTTTTTGATGATAATGGCTGTCCATAGACTGGTTTTATGTCAGCACTTGGCCTATAAAGTTAATTGTGGCTCCGGAAATAGGCGTGGCCTAAGAAATGAGGGCTTGTATTTTAGTATTGTAGAACCATGTAGTTGAAATGTGTAACAGAAAGTTTGTATCAAAAATTGGCTCGTACGTTGTTTGAGATATGGCTGTCCATAAGATTGGTTTTTGTGTCAGGCACTTGGCCCTGTAAAAGTTCGATGTAGCTCCGGAAGTAGGCGTGGCCTAAAGAATGAGGCCTTTGTTATTTTTAGTATAACTATGAACCATGGAATTGAATGTGTACATATAGTTTTAATTCAAAATTGGCTCGTACGTTTTTTGAGATTATTGGCTGTCCATCAGACTTAGGTTTTTTGTCAGCACTTGGCCTATAAAAGGTTATTGTGGCTTCCGGAAATAGGCGTGGCCTAAGAATGAGGCTTGTATATTTTTTTAGTTATAGCTAAGACCATGTAGTGAATGTGTACAGAAAAGTTTAATCAAAATTGGCTCGTACATTTTTTGAGAAAAGGGCCGTCCATGAGATTTGTTTTTGTCAGCATTTGGCCCTATAAAGTTATCTGTGCACGACCGAGGAATAGCCGTGGCCTAAGAATGAGGCTTAGTTATTTAGTATACTAAAACCATGTAGTGAATGTGTACATAAAGTTTTATCAAAATTGGCTTGTACGTATTTCGAGATATGGCCTAACTATAGATTGGTATTTGTCCCAAAAATAGGAGAGGTCCCTAAAATTAGGGTATAAATATAATACAGTAGACCCATGTATCAAATTCAAAGTAAAGCATTAAGTAATAGTCTACAGATTATTTTTGTATTTGTTCTTTTTTTAAATTATAAAAATTTACTTTTAATAAATATAATATAAATCCTGAAGTGATTGAACTGGTTCAGGAACTAGGTTTAGTTGTAGTTCAGGAACTAGGTCAGGAGTAGTTCGTGAACCAGGTTAGGATTCAAGATCATCGGATTAGTTTCTTTTAATGGATGGAATACTATGGACAGTTTCACACAGCTTTAATTATTAACCTTTTATTAAATTTTTAATTTAAAAAGAAGGCTAGCTCTTATAATAACACTTTTTTTGTATTTTATTATGTCATTAACTGAAATAAAAAAAATCACCTTAGTTAATTGTTAATTAAGGTTTTTACCTAACATGGACTTTAAAATGTTAAAATCTTACCTTGTCATGTCAGGTTTTGGGCTTATGCACAGGCATTATATGCTAGCTTACAGTAAACCGAAAAAGTGGCAAAGTAATTTTGAAGAAAAGAAAAATCAATTCATTGACGATGAATATATTTTTTTTGTAGATTAAGTTAGTACCCCTGGAGATGGTTTCATTTAATTTTTGAAGCATTGGGAAAGGTCAAAGCCGAGTGTTTTTCATTATATAATCGGATCATAGCTCTAAAAAGGCTAAATAAATTAAATTGATCAATTGAATTATAATACAGTTTTCTGTACATTTTTAAAAACTTTTATCACTACTGACTAACTCTTATTCCTATTTCAGAGCCCTCAGACCTAAATCAAATCATTAAACTGTAAATTTTCATCACTGAAACTAAACGATTTGGGCTACGCAAAAGAGGTGAAGCCACTATTCATTTTTTATTAATTCTGGGAGTTTGCTTATGTTCATAGTACTGGTGTAAGGTACTAAGTACTAGCACAATTTAGATTTTTTTAAAGATAAGACCTTATGAAGGTGGTAAATTTTAATAACATATTTACCGCCAGTATAATAGAAAGAAAATATAAAGTAAAACTAATTTTAAAAAATGTTTGAAAGAATATTTAACTAAAAGACTATACAGACTTGGATGAATATTTTTAATTTTAAAACAATTTTAATATCCCAATAATTTTTTTTAGTAGATATTGTGAGTTCAGTTGCCCGCTATGCATTTTGGCATTTTATTTTCCTGTCGCATTGTATTCATTAATCTTAAGTTTATACGTACTAGTTTAATATTTATGGCCTTAGTTTTTAATTTTATTTATATTTATATTCTTTAATAGCATTGTTTGACCACCATTCTTGTTACGTACTATATCAACTTATATGTTATGTAACACTCATACGAGTTAAAGAATATTTTATTTGAATTGAATTGCAATAGTTAAAAACGATTTCACAAAATATATTACTTATATTCAAGTAAGAGGTTTGTTTGAAGAGAATCTATCTTTCTTTTTGTGGCTGGTATCACAGGTTAATAAGAACATGCTTCAATTTCCAAATTAATTTTAAAATGCTTCTTATTACTTTTGATTGATCATATATAATTTATTAGAAACATTTTTAATTTTAATTAACTAACATAATAAAAACCCTATATTCTTTATGTGATGACATCCTTTTTCCCTTACATTGTTGTTCATTCCAGTTAAGGTCACTTTCTCATAACCCCATTTGACTCTCTTGTAGCTAAATAATTTTCACAGCTAAGCTTGAAGTTTATGAGAGAAGTTCCATTTTCAATTGTCCTATCATTCCTACCTGTTTGTCCACTCCCTGATTGCATTGCACCTTTTGGAAAATAGAAAAACTATCTATTTTTCACATTAATATACAATAATTTATACAGAAATCATCCAGAGCATTGTGATTTTGTATTCAACAAAAAACTATTGTCTATTATTTGGTTATCGCACATTTAAAAACACCACTCAAATCATAGTTGGTATAAAACCAATTTTATTGGAACAAACAATTTTTTTGTATCAGTTGGAAAATATTTCAACAAAGAGAAAAAGATCCTTGGGCAAGAAAATAGTGCTACAACTATTGTGCCACTAAAGTCACAACTCTCTGTGCTGCGAAAGTACCTGCATACAATAGATTCATCCGGGGAACGCTTCATGCGCCTGGCCGTTGACCTTTACTTGTGTCCAAGTGGCTATAAAAAAAATGAAGGTATTGTTATGGAAAACTTCTGGACGTGGTCAATCTCTGTTCATAATTACAACCTGTTACAAAACAACATTTAATTTTATTTGGTATTAAAATATTCATATAGAAACCAGTTTTTCCTTTACTTTCTCTATTTCGCATAGTATTTTTTTTTATAAATCCAATGACCAGTGTCAAAATAATTAGATTTGATAAACAGTTAGAATTATATATGGATTAGTAAATAGTTTTATATATAGCATTTTATTTGCGGTTATAGAAATGAAATAATTTTCTATTAAAAAATGTTTCTATTCAGTAAAAAAAATCAAATTTTAAAAAGATTAATCTGATCACATTTTTGATTATGTTTTTTCGGTATTGTACTTTTCCATAAAGTAAAAAATTTCATAAACTCAATTTAAAAATTTTAATTTTTTTAAAATTGATAGGCGAAATGCAATTGCATTACAAGGAAACCTTAAGGTTCGTAATATAGGACTCTCACCCAATATTCTTTAGTTTGTGTTAAAGTCAGCGAAATAACTAAAGTATATACATGATATCTTGCTTAAATAATTATACAGGAAAATATTCTCATTAATAGTGGTAATCTTTTTAAGTCATAGTAATTTTAAATTCCTGGAAAATAATGTAATTATTATCAATTTGTAACTTGAAATATATTTTAAATTACTGAAGGGAAATTAATTATTGAACTAATTTTAAATAAACTACATTTAGTTTTAACATCCATTAATAATTATTTTTATCAATAGTTATATTATTAATTTTAATTTTGGTGTATCCTCCTCAAAAATTAATTGGCACAATTCTACAGGTTGGCCGTTTTATTTTATGGCCAGATCAAAGTAGATCCTCTAATCTTCTAATTGCAGTGGTAAGCTGCGAGGTTTTTCTGAGAGAAAAAGAGGATTTGTTACCATCAGTTTGCTCAGTTCTCTAGGAGGTAGCAGGTCAAAGTAATTACTTATAATCCACCAATTACATGTTTTGCTGCATCTGGACTGTAGGTCAAGGACAACCTGGAGGGTCTTCCCAGATGCCCAATTCTTTAGTGGTTGCATCTAGTATAAGGTAGCTCTAAACCTTCTATTCAGCTGCAAGTGACAGTAGAGCTGGTGGGACCTCGGTACTCCATTTGGCCCAGTCTCAGAAGGTTTGCAGCTTGTAGATGTAGGTACAGAACCCAACTGAAGTGTCAATTTTCTGTTGCAGTTGACAATAGAACCGGAGGACCCACTGGTACCTCAAGTTGCCTCAGTCCAAAATGACTTGCAAGGCCCTTCCCGAACATCATGTCCTTAGTTGGTTCAAGGGTCACACAGACATGTTATACGGTGCCATACCTCTATAGATCCTAAGAGGCCAATAATTTTGCTCTCCTGGCCGTCCGACGAATTTCATCAATTAAAAGTAAGTGATTTCAAACATGGTTCTTTTGCTTACATTGAGACAAAGAGGAATTTCTTGAAATTATATCTGAAATATCAAACTTGCCAATGTTTTTCAGAAAGTACGTATCGTAACTTTGCAGGTATTTTATAATATCAAAATATTGCAAATTAATAGAAATAAAAATAAATAGTTATAGTTTTGGTAGGAATAAAATAAATAGATTCAATTTTTTCTTCCAAAAAAATACCAAAATAATAACTTTTTGGACCATTTAGTATAAAGTATTCATTAATTTAGTCAGTACAGTAAATTTACCTCTAGTTAGCAATTAAAAACGTATATTGTAGATACTGGGCACTAGTTTCAATTCGAGTATATAATTTTGATTACATGTTTGTTTTAACTTCATATCAGTATATGTTGCAGGTTTGGGAAGTAGCGACTGGACGCTGTGTTCGTACTGTGGCTGTGGGCGGGACGGTGCGCAGTGTGGCCTGGTGCCCCAACCCTGCCCTGTCACTGGTGGCGGTGGCAGCGGACCGTAAGTGTCTCCTCATCAACCCTGCTGTGGGTGACAGCTTGGTTGTAGACAAGACTGATTCTGTACTTCTAGAGCCTCCTGTACAGGAGGGTCAAGGTATGAAAACATTAGTTTTTTCTTTGAAACAACACATTGACATTGACACAGTGTTACACTCTCTGAGTGATGTAAAAAAGACACATACCTATAAAATGATCGTATATGCAGTTTTAGTACGTAACGTATTAAGTGGCAAGTTGCTTTTTAAACTCATACTCTGGGTGATTATACGAGGGGTATCCAAAAAGTAAGTTTCCCTGTTCTGTAAAAAGACGCGTACGTAACACAGCGTGCAGCTGTGGGCGGGGATATGTAGCGCGGTTCGGTTGGCAACAGGTGCGCCGGTCACTGGCCATTGTCACTGGCCCATTGTCACGCTTCTCAGTCGGTTGCTGCCCAAACATCATGGAGACTCCACTGCGTTCTGCCGCCAGTTGCGAAGTCCGTAGTGTTATTCGTTTCTTGACCGCCAAAAACGAAACTGCCGTTGAAATTCATCGTCAGTTGTGTCAAGTGTAATGGTGAACATGTTATGTCCGTTCAGATGGTCCGTCGTTGGCGTGCAATGTTTTTGGAAGGAAGAGAAAATGTTCATGACGATGAGCGTAGTGGCCGACCGGCCAATTCTCGGCAACCTGACGTCATTAATGCTGTACGAGCAGTTATTGACAATGTTAAGCGAGTGACTCTCGATGAAATTATGGATAAACTGCCGTCAAGTGTTGAAGTTAGCCGGTCATCTGTGCACAATATCATGACAGAAGATCTTCAGCTTGCAAAAGAGTGTGTGCAAGATGGGTGCCTCGCTTATTGAGCAATGCCCATAAACAACAACGAATGGCTGCTGCCCAGTCTTTCTTGCGATTGTTTGATGATGAAGATTAAAACCTTTTCAGTAGAATAGTCACTGGTGATGAAACATGGATTCACCACTCAACTCCAGAGACCAAACGCCAGAGTATGGTGTGGCAAAAAAAGGAGAGGCAGCTCCTCAAAAAGCCAAAGTTTTTGAGTCGGCAGGAAAGGTAATGGCTACAGTTTTTTGGGACTGCCGTGGAGTGTTATTGATTGACTATCTTCCTCGTGGCGAAACCATAAATGCAGAAAGGTATTGTGAAGTTCTCACCAGACTTCGGCGGGCAATACAGAATAAACGGCGCGGATTTTTGTCGCGCACGGTTCTGCTTATTCAAGATAACGCCCGACCACACGCTGCTCGTGCAACAATGGAACTTTTGAGGAAATTTAAGTGGGATGTTTTTGGTCATCCTCCATACTCACCAGATCTTGCGCCTATCGATTTTCATCTGTTTCCGGAGCTGAAAAGACACCTTGGCGGTCGGCGATTTGCCAACAGCGATGACCTTCAAAATGAGGTGGATACTTGGCTTAAAAATTTGGCGGGTGAATTTTGTGATGCTGGAATAAAAGAACTACTTCCTAGATACCAAGAGTGCTTAGAAAGGGATGGTAACTATGTAGAAAAATAAGGTATGATGTAAAAAGTTGAATAAATGTGTTTCAGTTTTTTTTTTGAGTCTTTTTAACTTTTTCATAATTAATGGAAACTTATTTTTTGGGGGATACCCTCGTACAATTGTCATTGGGGGATTAGGTCTGGTGGAGAGGTGTGGGGCACTGATTTATCTGGTGGGATGACTCATCAAAAATTAAACAGTAGTTAGCGTGGATGGCAATTAAAAGAATTTGGTATTCTTTTTAAATGTACCAGATTAGTTTTACACTTTTTTTATTTTAACTGAAAAAAAATTGTCATTATTTACAATTTACAGAGTAAAAAATAGAAAGTTACAACTATAGTTTTTATTTAAATAGTAATAATTTAAATATAAAAGTTTATTATTTTTGAAAGTGTTAAATTTTGATTGTGCCAATTATGTTAATATTTTAAACGCAATGAAAATGCTATATAAAACATAAAATTGTTCACACCTAACAGTTGTTCTGTTAAAAATTTTCCTATAGGTTAGTTTCATGTTTTATTTTAAGTGTGTTTATATTTTTAAATTTTTGTTGTTGTAAACTTTATCCTTTTTTAAGAATAGTCTGAACGTTCTTGGTAAATTCATTACTTTTGAAGGGAAGAATATTTGTTGTTTTAGTGCAATTTTATTGCCTCTGTAATTGTATTTGTATTTTTGCTTCACATTTTATTATGTAGCATCTGACACCAACAGTAAATTTTGTAAAAAAGGAAATAATTAAATATTAGATTACTTAACATTTTCCTGGTAACAGTTCCAAAGGGGAGTGAGTATCGCAGTGCAGTGGCACAAGTGAGGGAGAGGAGTGGGATAATGGGATTAGAGTTATTGTCAATCACTTCAAAGGGGATTAAACAGGTCAGTTTTACTAATATCCTGTATATTATAGACCTACGAGTATTTTATGTATAACAATTTACTAGATGATGGGAACATAGTGTATTGATGATTCTCTATTGTTTCTGCACAATTGTTTTGACCTTGTTTTTAATGAAAAATTAAATTAAAACACAGAATTTCTTCTATAAATTACATTAATTTAGATTCGATTTCTTTGAAAATTTGGTACAATTTTTGAGTGGAATCAAAATTTTATTTACTTATAGTGGAAATGCAGAATACTCAGGAAGGAAGTTAAAGCCAAAGCTATGAATACTTGAGCAGAAATTTCACTTCAATATTATAATTAGACAATATTTAAGTGCTTAAGCAATTTTGTTGTCTCCTCTGAGAACATCTCTTAATAGCATTCATCTAAATAACGTCATGGTCATTATTGCTTGTGCTAATAACAATAGAGAAACTCTTCAAATAACCTTGATTACCTTCATTAGTTACCTTGATTAGTTGATTAGTTTGTTGTAGCATTAAATTTAATTTTTGGAAGTAAAAGATATGTAGGCTGTGTTTTACTTATACCAATTTAAAAACTGTTCCAATCACGTTTTTTCAAACATTTCACCTTGTTTTTATTCATCCAGTTAAAGAATTTTTAGGAAATTTGGAATTCTCCCTTATTATGTCTCAGATACATTTCAATATAACCGTCAAAAGTAAAATAGTTGTTAAATTACTTGAATTAATACAAATATTTAATTTAACAATATTTTATTTCTTGATGTTACAATTTGAAAATAAGCAG